>NW_026057578.1:0-99979 GCF_023721935.1 Panthera uncia | reverse complement strand
ACTTTGGAATTGGGTCCCCATGGGGTCAGAGCCTTAGCTAGGGTTAGGTTTAGGGTGCGGTCCAGGGAACTCGTCAGGGCCAATGCGACTCCAGATTCCTGATCTCCCTCAAGGGCTGATTTGAGGGTCCATGCGAGGGGAAGGGTCAAGTGTAGGTTTAGGGTTCGAGTTAGGATTAGGTGTAGTTTGTGGGTTATGGATAGGGTTAGGGTTAGTGTTGGTTCCCCCGAGGCTCCTGGCACGGACCCCACAGCAGAGCAGTTATCTCCCTGAAGGGCTCATTCTAGTCCACAACTGAGGGTTCCAGAGAGGATTAGTCTTTGTGTTCCAAGACCAAATGTATAGGCCACCCTTCTTGAGGGCCTCAGGAATCCTCTCGTGCAGCTGCAGTCATGCTTTGGAAATGACATGGTGATGTTTCAGCTTCTATGCCGAGTAGCTCTGTACCATTTCTTGGACCTGTGTGCATGCTATTGTCAGACATTGGAATTCGGTACCCAAGGTGAGAGAGCCTTAGCTAGGGTTAAGGTTCCGTCCAGGGACATCGCCAGGGCCGTAGCGACGCAGTTTCATGATCTCCCTCGAGGGCTGAATTGAGGGCCCATGCGAGGGTGCAGGTCAAATGTAGGGTTAGGGTTAGAGATACAGTCAGGTGTACATTGTGAGTTATGCTTAGGGTTATGGTTAGGGTTAGTGTTAGGTCCCAGGAGGCTCCAGGCCCTTCCCCCAAAACAGAGCAATTGTCTCCACGAAAGGCTGAGTGGAGTTCATCAGGGAGGGTGCTGGTCAAGAGTATTCTTTGGGTTCAAAGTTCAGACAAATATATGGGCTACCCTTTGGGTAGGCCTCAGGTACCCTCTCGGGCAGCTGCAGTCACACTTTGGAAATGACATGGTGATGTTCCAGGTTGCATGCCGAGTATTTCTGCACCGATTCTCCAAACTGTGTGCGTGCTGTTGTCAGACTTTGGAATTGGTTCCCCATGAGGAGAGAGCCTTAGTTAGGGTTAGGGAATGGTCCTGGGACGTCGCCAGGGCTGATGCGACTCCAGTTTCGTAATCTCCCTCAAGGGCTGATTTGAGGGCCCATGCAAGGGTGCGGATCAACTGTAGGGTTAGGGTTCGAGTTAGAGTTAGGTGTAGGTTGAGGGTTATGGATAGGGTTAGGGTATTTCCCACGAGGCTCAAGGCATGGACCCCACAGCAGAGCAGTTGTCTCCCTAAGGGCTCACTCTAGTCCACAAGGGAGGGTGCAGGAGAGGATTAGTCTTTGGGTTGCGAGGCCAGACAATTGTATGAGCCACCCTTCTGGGAGGCCTCAGGAGTCCTCTAGTGCAGCTGTAGTCGTGCTTTGGAAATGACATGGTGATGTTCCAAGTTCCACGCTGAGTATTTCTGCAGGGATTTTCGACCCCGTGTGCATACTGTTGTCAGACTTTGGAATTGGGTCCCCATGGGGAGTGAACCTTAGCTAGGGTGAGAGATTGGTCCAGGGACATCTCCAGGGCCGAAGCAACTTCAGTTTCATAATTTCCCTCGAGGGATGAATTGAGGGCCCATGGAGGGTGAGGGTCAATTGTAGGGTTGAGGTTAGAGACAGGATTAGGTGTAGGTTTTGGGATATGATTAGGGTTACAATTAGGGTATGGTTAGGTCCCAGGAGGCTGCACGCACTGAATCCACAGCAGAGCAGATGTCTCCACGAAAGAATGAGTGGAGTACACAAGGGAGGGTTTCAGTCAGGAGTAGTCTTTGGGTTCCAAGTCCAGATAAATGTGTGGGCCACCCTTCGGTAGACCTTAGTAATACTCTCCTGTAGCTGCAGGCGTGCTTTGGAAATGACATGGTGATATTCCAGTTTCCATACTGAGTATCTCTGCACCGATTCTAGAACTTGTGTGCGTGATGCTGTCAGTCTTTGGAATTGGGTCCCCATGGATAGAGAGCCATAGGTTGAGTTAGGTTTCATTCCAGGGACGTCGCCTGCACCAAAGCGAAACCAATGTTATGAATTCCATGGTAGGCTGAAGTGAGGGCACATGTGTGGCTGTGGTCTGATGTAGACTTAGTGAGATAGATAGGTTAGGTATAGATTGAGGGTTATAGGTTAGGTTTGTGGTTAGGGTTAGGGTTAGGTCCCGGGAGGCCCCAGGTGCTGAACCCACAGCAGTGCAGTTCTCTCCCCGAAGGGCTGAGTGAAGTACACAAAGGACGGTGCCGGTCAGGATTAGTCTTTGGGTTCTAACGCAAGACAAATGTATGGGTCACCCTTTGTTAAGCCTCAGGAATCCTTTCATGCAGCTGCAGTGGTGATTTGGAAATGACATGGTGATGTTCCATGTTCCATGCCCAGTATTTCTGCACTGATTCTCCAACCCGTGTGCGTGTTGTTGTCACACTCTGGAATTGGGTCCCCATGGGAGAGAGACTTAGCTAGGGATAGGGTTCGATCTAGGGAAGTTGCCAGTGCTGAAGCGACACCAGTGTTGTGAATTCCATGGAGGGTTGAAGTGAGGACATATGCGTGGCTGTGGGTCTGGTGTAGACTTAGTGAGATAGACAGGGTTAGGTGTAGGTTGAAGGTTATATGTTAGGGTATTGTTAAGGTTAATGTTAGGTCCCAGGAGGCTCCAGACACTGACCACACAACCGGGCAGTGGTCTCCCCGAAGGGCTGAGTGGAGTACAAATGGGAGGGTGCCTGTCAGGATTAGTCTTTGGGTTCCAAGGAACGAAAATGTATGGGCCACCCTTCGTTTAGGCCTCAGGAATCCTCTAGTGCAGCTGCAGTCATGCTTTTCAAATGACATGGTGATGTACCAGGTTCCATGCTGAGTATTTCTGCACCGAGTATCAAACCCATGTGCGTGCTATTGTCACACTTTGAAATTGGGTCTTCATTGGGAGAGAGCTCTCTCTAGGATAAGGGTTCGGTCCAAAGACATTGTCAGGGCTGAAGCCACACCAGTGTTGTAAATTCCATGGAGGGCTTCAGTGAGGGCATATGGGCGACTGTGGGTCTGGTGTAGACTCAGTGAGATAAGGTTAGGTGTAGGTTGAGGGATATAGATACGGTTAGGGTTAGGGTTAGGTCTCAGGTGACTCCAGACACTGACCCAACAGCCGAGCAGTTGTCTCCCTGAAGGGATGAGTGGAGTACACAAGGGAGGGTTCTGGTCAGGATTAGTCTTTGGGTTCAAAGGCCAGATAATTTTATGGGCCACACTTCATGTAGGTCTCAGGAATCCTCTCCAGCATCTGCATTCATGTTGTGGAAATGACTTTGTGATGTTCCACCTTTTATGCCAAGTATTTCTGCACCAATTCTCGAACCCGCGGCCATGCTATTGTCACACTTTGGAATTGGGTGTCCATGGGGAGAGAGCCTTAGCTAGGGTTAGGGATCAGTCCAGGGAAGTTGCCAGGGTCGAAGCAACACGAGTGTTGTGAATTCCATGAAGGGCTGAAGTGAGGGCACATGCGTGGCTGTGGGTCTGGTGTAGACTTAGTGAGAAAGATAGGGTTACGTGTAGTTTGAGGGTTATGGTTAGGGTTAAGGTTAGCGTTAGAGTTAGGTCCCAGGAGGCTCCAGGCACTGACCCCACAGAAGAGCAGTTGTCTCCGTGAAGGTCTGAGTGGAGTACACAAGTGAGGGTGCCGTTTAGGAGTAGTGTTTGTGTTCCAAGGCCAGACAAATGTGTGGGCGACCCTCGGGTAGGCCTCAGGAATCCTCCCGTGCAGCTGCACTCACACTTTGGCAATGACATGGCGATGTTCTAGGTTCCATGCCGAGTGTTTCTGCACCAATTCTCCAACCCGTGTGCATGCTGTGGCCAGACTTTGGAATTGGGTGCCCATGGGGAGAGAGCCTTACCTAGCGTTAGCATTCGGTCCAGGGATGTTGCCAGGGCCAACGTGACTCTTGTCATGATCTCCCTCGAGGGCTGAATTGAGGGCCCATGAGAGGGTGCATCGTCAAGTGTAGGGTCATGGTTGAGTTATGGTAAGGTGTACATTAGGGTAATGGACAGGGTTAAGTTCAGGTCTCAGCGGGCTCCAGGACCTGAACTCACACCAGTGCTGTTGTCTCCACAAAGGGCTGAATGGAGTGCATAATGGAGGGTGCCATTCAGGATTAGTCCTTGGGTTCCAAGCCAGACAACTGTATGGTATTCTCTTCGATTAAGCCTCAGAAATCCTCTCTTTTAGCTGCAGTCACACTTTGGAAATGACATGGTGATATTCCATGTTCCATGCCGATATTTCTGCAAGGATTCTTGAACTCGTGTGTGTGCTGTTGTCAGACTTTGGGATTTGGTCCCCATTGGGAGAGCGCCTTAGCTAGGGCTTGGGTCGGTCCAGGGACTTCACCAGTGCCTATGGGACACCAGTGTTGTGAATTCCACGGAGGGCTTAAGATTGGGCACATGCACCGCTGTGGGTCTGGTGTAGAGTTAATGTGATAGATAGGGTTAGGTGTAGGGTGAGGGTTATGGTTAGGGTTATGGGTAGAGTTAGGATTAGGTCCCAGGAGGCTCCAGGCACTGACCCCACAGCAGAGCATTTGTCTCCCCGAAGGGTTCATTGGAGTACACAAAGGAGGGTGCCAGTCAGGATTAGACTCTGGGTTCCAAGGCCAGACACTCTATGGGCCACTCTTCAGGTCGGCCTCAGAAATCCTCTCCTGTAGCTGCATTTGCACTTTGGAAACGACATGGTAATGTTTCAATTTCCTTGCTGAGTATTTCTGCACTGATTCTCGAACAGATATTCCTGCTGTTGTCAGACTTTGGAATTGGGTCCTCAACATGAGACAGCCTTAGCTAGGGTTTGGGTCAGTGCAGGGAAGTCACCTGGGCTGACACAACTCCAGTCTCGTGATCTCCCTCAAAGGCTCTATTGAGGACCCACGCGAGGGTGAGACTCAAGTGTAGGGTTAGATTTAGAGATAGGGTTATGTGTAGGTTCAGGGTTATGGTTACAGTTACAGTTAAGGTTATGGTTTCATCCCAGGAGGCTCCAGGCACTGAACTCACAGCAATTCATTTGTCTCCACTAAGGGATGAGTGGAGTGCACAAGGGAGGGTTCCGGTCAGGATTGGTCCTTGGGTTCCAAGCCAGACAACTCTATGGGATTCTCTTCGTGTAGGCCTCAGAAATCCTCTCTTGTAGGTGCAGTTAAGCTTTGGAAATGACATGGTGATGTTCCATCTTCCTTGCCGAGTATTTCTGCAACGAATTTCGAATGCTTGTGCTTGCTGTTGTCAGACTTTGGAATTGGGTCGACATGAGGAGAGGGCCTTAGCTAGATTTATGGTTCGGTCCAGAGACGTTGCCAGGGTCGAAGCAACACCGGTGTTGTGAATTGCATGGAAGTCTGAAGTGAGGGCATGTGCTCGGGTGTGGATCTGTTGTAGAGTTAGTGTGATATATAGGGTTACATGTAGGGTGAGGGTTCTGGTTAGGGTTACCGTTAGATTTAGGGTTAGGTCCCCGGAGGCTCCAGGCAGTTACCCCGCAACAGATCAGTTTTCTCCCCAAAGGGCTGAATGGAGTACACTAGGGTCTGTGCTGATCAGGATTATTATCTGGCTTCCAAGGCTGGACGGATGTATGTGCCACCCTTCGTGTAGGCTTTAGGAATCATCTCGTGCAGCTGCAATCACACTTTGGAAATGACATGGTAATATTCCACGTTCCATGTCAAGTATTTCTTCACCGATTCTTGAACACATGTGCATGCTGTTGTGAGAAAATACACAAATGTACATTTTCTAATGGAATGATATCTCCTTTGATGTCATTGGGGTGTTAAAGTGCCCTACTATGTTTGTACGAGTATCAATTCTTTACTTTAGGTTTTTACTGTTTTGTGTATTGGATGCTCTCAGGTTGAGCACATATATGTTTACAATTGTTCTCTCTTTTTGTTGGATTATACCTTTTATTATTATAGTGTCCTTCTTTGTCTCTTGTTATGGTTTTATTTTGAAATCTATTTGTCTGATATAGGTATGGATACTGAAGTTTTCTTTTGATACTTTAGTTCTATAATTAGTCTCTTGTAGGTAGAAGATAGATGGGTCATATATTTCATTCATTCTGTCACCCAGTGCCTTTATTATGAGGAGAGAGAGAGCAGGCACGGGAGGGCGGGTTGGGGGGAATGGGGGAAGATAGAAAGAGAGAGAATGAGAATGAGGATGTATCTTAGGGCTCAATCCTGTGATCCTGGCATCGTAGCCTGAGCTGAAATCAAGAGTGGAAATCTCAAGCGATTGAGCCATCCAGGTGCCCCTGTCACCCAGTGCTTTTGATTTGAGCATTTATTCTGTTTCCTTTCAAGGAATTGATATACATGTACTTGTCCTTTTATTACTTGATGATGGTTGTTTCTGAATCTTTCTGATCCTTTCTTCTCTTTCTCTTTTTTATGGTTTGCTGGGTTTCTTTAGTAGCACAGTTGAAATTAGTTGTCTTTAGAGTCTGCATATGTATTAGTGGTGTTTGATTTGTGGTTATTATTAGGTTTGTACCTAAACACTTGTGAATATAGAAGTCTATATTAAGTTGACAGTTGTTTAAGTTTGAACCAGTTCTTTACTCCTCTCCTCCCTGTGTTGTAGATATGCAGTGTCATATTTTAAAACCTTTCATATCATGAATACTTTGGCTGATGTTTTACAGATATACTCATTTTTATTGCTTTTCCGTTTCACACTTTAATACTGTCACTTTAGGTGTTTCTTTTCCACTTAGAGCGTCCCCTTTAACATTTCTTGCAGGGGTGGTTTGTTGGTTGTGAGCTTACTTAGTATTTATTTGGGAACCTCTTGATTTCTCCTTCCATCTGAATGATAGTGTTCTGGATAGACTCTCTTTGACTGCAGATGTTCTCCATTCAGCACCTTTACCATACCATACTGCTCACTTACGGTTTCAAAGTTTCTTCTGAAAAACATGCAGTGATAACTTTATGGGGATTTCCTTACAGGTAACTGTCATCTTTTGTTTTCCTGTTGTTAAAATTTTTCTTTATCATGACATTTTGCGTTTTAATTACTATATGACTTGGTGTGGATCTGCTTCTGTTGAATATATTGGGGGTTCTTTGTGCCTCCTGCTTCTGGATCTGTTTCCTTCCCCACATTAGGGAAGTTTTCATCTATTGTGTCTTCAAATAAATTTTCTGGTTCCATTTCTCAGAGTTCTGAGAATGAGAAAAAGGACAGGAAAGACCTATTGAAGGTTCTCTGATGAGTCACTAGATTTGCATGCATGGAAGATAGATTTGGGACTCAATTGAACAACCTACCTTTAACTTCAAAGAACTAGAAAAAAAAAACAATCTACGTCGAATGTTCTCAAAAGGGATAAAGTAATACATATGAGAGTGGAAACCAATGAAACTGAAACCATGAAATCAATAGAAAATATGAAGAAGACCAAAAGTGGGTTTTCAGAAGAGTGAAACAAAATTGTCAAGATTATACATAGACTATGTGAAGACAGAGATAGGACCCAATTCAAAATAATTATATATAAAAGAGGAGACATTACTGATACCAAAGAAACATAAAGGCGACAAACAGGCAACTATGGCCAAATTAGATGCCAGCAAACCGCCTACCTAGAAGAAATGGATAGGTTCTTAGAAACACACAACCTACCAAGACTGTATCAGGAAGATATAGAAGGTTTGCACGGACCCATTAAAGGAAGACTGTATCAATACAAGAAGATAACCAATGTAAGTAAATTGAATCAGTAATCGAAATTCTCTCAGGGAAGAATAGCCCAGGACCAGGTGGATTCACTGGAGAATGTGACCAAACATTTGTAGAAGAAACTAACAGCAGTCGTCTCACTGATTCAAAAGGAATGAATACCACCAAACTCATTTCATGACACTGGAATTACCCTGGTAGGAAGCCAGAGAAGGATACTACCTGAACAGAAAACTATAGGCCAGTATCCCCGTGATGAATATAGATGAATAATTCCCGGTAATATACAGGCAAACCAAATTCAGCATCACATTAAAAGGATCATTGGCCGTGATGAAGGGTTTTTTCCCTGTAAAGGAAGGATGTTTCAGAAATGCAAATCAATCAATGTGACCCCTCACATAATTGAATGAAAGAAAAATCAACCACAAATCAGACTCTTAACTATAAATAGCAAACAGAAGGTTACTAGAAGGGAGGTGGGCAGGGGGATGAGTTAAATGGGTGATGGGCTAAGGAGGGCACTAGTAGTGAGGAACACTGGGTGTTGTATGTAAGTGATGGATGACTACATTCTATACATGAAGCTAACATTACACTGTATGTTAACCAACTGGAATTTAAATAAAAACTTGAAAAAATAAATACTAAAGAAATACATAAATAAATTTAAACTAAAATAAATGAATACTATTTAAAAAAAATTTTTTTTAATGTTTATTTATTTTTGACAGAGAGAGAAAGAGAGACAGGGCCTGAGCAGGGGAGGGGCAGAGAGAGAGTGAGACACAGAATCCAAAGCAGGCTCTAGGCTCTGAGCTGTAAGCACAGAGCCCGATGTGGGGCTCGTACCCACAGACCGTGAGATCCTGACCTGAATCCAAGTCGGACACTCAAGCAACTGAGCCACCCAGGCGCCCCATACATTTTAAAAATTAAAAAGAGGGGTGCCTGGGTGGCTTGGTCGGTTAAGCGTCCGACTTCGGCTCAGGTCATGATCTCACCGTCCATGAGTTCGAGCCCCGCGTCGGGCTCTGTGCTGACAGCTCAGAGCCTGGAGCCTGTTTCAGATTCTGTGTCTCCCTCTCTCTCTGCTCCTCCCCTGTTCATGCTCTGTCTCTCTGTGTCTCAAAAATAAATAAACGTTAAAAAAATTAAAAAAAAATAAAAAGAAAACTCATGTGACGATGTCAATAGACAGAGCAAAAAAGTTCTGAGAAAATTCGGTATCCATTTGTGCTAAAAAACTCTAAAAATTCCGTGTAGAAGTAACATATCTCAAGATAAGAAAGGCCATGTATGTGAAGCCCACAGCTAACAACATACTCAATAGTGAAATTGTGAAAGATTTTCCTCTATGATCAGGCACAAGGCAAGGATGCCCTCGATATGTGAAGGGGATTGGGTCATGCAGGCTTCTGGTTATGGAATGAATAAATCACAGATAGAAGATATAGCATAGGGAACATAGAGAGTGGTACTCGAATAGTGATGCATGGTGACAGATGATAGCTACACCTGTGTTAGTGAGCAAAATGTATACACTTGTCCAATCACTATGTTCTTCATCTGAAACTAATGTAACATAGTGTAACAGCTATTCCCAAATAACATGATTTTTTTAATAAGGTAAAAGAATGAAATAAAACGTTTAATGTAAATGAACCTGTAAATATATAATCAAGAAATGCAGTAAAGTTCCAAACTAGAAAGTCACCATATCAAATTCTGTAGCGTTCCTATATGCTAACCAAATTATCTAAGAAGGAAAGAAAACAATCCCACTTACAGTAGCATCAAAAACAATAAACTTTATAGTAATAAATTTAGCCAAGGAAGTGAAAGATCTCTCTACAGAAAACTATAAAACCTGTGTGCAGAAATGGAAGAAATTCAATTTGGATGAAAGAAACAGGAGAACACACAAGTCAGTGAAAAGCCATCCCACGTCCATCTTTCGGAGGAATTAATATACATACAATGTCCATATTATCCAAAACCCTCTAGAGATTCAGTGCAATCTCTTTCAAGACTCTGATGCAATTTTTAGGCAATTAGAAACACATATCCTAAAATGTATTTGGAACCACAAAAAGACCCCAAGTAGCCAATGCAAGAAAGAACAAAACAGGAGGCATCACACTTCTTGATTTCAAGCTCATTCTAACACAAAGAAATCAGTTATGTCACTGGCATAAGCACACACACAAGACAATGGAACAGAAATGGAGAGCCAAAACTAAACCCATACATGCACAGTCAACTAGTATTTGACAAGGGAGTCAAGAATACACAGTGGAAAAGGGTAGTCTCTTGAATAACTGGTGCTGGGAAAAATGGATATTCACATGTGTAAGAATAGAGCTTAGCACCTTGTTATACCACTCCAAGAATTAACTTGAAATGGATTAAAGATATAAATGAATGGTACGGAAACAAAATTCTTCCTCATCGTTTCAGCTCTTACTATGCCAAGACGGAGCTGTTGAGGTGGTGAGGGCTGGGTGGAGAGTAGTCCTGGAAATAAAAGACTGTGTGTGTGGAACAGACTTTCTTTAGTATGGAATTATCCCTCTGATCCTTTAAGACTAGCCACTTCCTTCCCTACATTTGCAGACACAGCTAGTACCCTGCATGCTGCCAGCAATGCACTGCTTTGTCTCCTCCAACTCCTAGAATTTCTAGGTGGGACCCAGTGGGAAGGGTGGAGTTTAGTGGCACTGATGCTGCCCTGTTGAAACCAGGTGGAGGGGAAGGAGACAGGTACCATTCTGGCTTCACTGGGGTTCAGGTATGTTAGTGTTGGTGTTGGTGTTGGATTTTTCACCTTTTACCCTACCAAATCTCAAAAGTTTAATTTCTGTCCTGCAGGTCCACGTGGTTTCCAGGATATTTCCTCCTTTCCCAGAAGTGCCCTCCATGTCATACCCCATGGGATGCCCTTTATCACTATCCGTGGGCAGGGCCACTCCCACCTTCTCCAAACTGGGGTCCTCTGGGACTTCACCTTTCTCCTCCACCATGTAGAAGATGATATGACCAGTATGAGTTGACTTATAAAACACGTTTTGTCTTTTACCTGTCATGTGTTTGGAGAAGATGCAGTGATGGCACCACAGGGCTTTCAGGTCAGCCTGAGTGAGGACATTGTAATGTTCTTCAAGTTGTTCAGGAAATGCATAAAATGGGCAGTCGTTTCCCCATAGTGAGCTGGGCAACACGTGTCTCTGATAGAGAAGGAAGGAGGCCTTATACATGCTGACAGACATAGCACTCCCTAGGATGTAGCTTGTACAGAGACCATGTGCTGGGCTCTCTGAGGGATGAGACACACCCCTAACTTATTTTCTAGCGAGTTGAGACCTGAGCTGTTCACAGCTGCTTGATTAGTTATAAAAACACCTGAAACCAGGCCCTGTAAACCTTCCTCAAGAGACAGGATCAGATCTCCCTCTTGTCCTCAAGGGTCACCCGAGGCACATGAAATACCCTCTGCCCCTGGTAAGGGACCCAAGAGTGTGAATGAGTTGAATATAATGAAACATGTGGCGGATGGTTTGTTTTTCTTCCACACAGTCTATGCAAGTCAGAATCAACCTCCATCCACCTCCATCTGTTATGAGACCTAGAATGTGGTGCAGCTCCCATGGAGAATATCAGTTGTGTCTCTACCAAGGATGCAGAGAAAGACAAGGTAAATTATCTTGCCCGTTTCAGTTGCAATGCTTTCTGAAAAACTTTTATCTGGCCTTGTCTGGTTTTCTATGTCCTCTGGTGTCTTCACTATTTGATTTATGTCCTCACAAGCCTCCAGGCTTCTCCAGTTTAACATCATCATGTTAGCCAGTGCCTCTGGATGCCACAAGTGCATGGAGGCTGAGGACCACGTGGCTCTCACTTTGTGTTCGTGGAAATAACTTGAGGAGGATGACACTTCACTGCACCCTCAAGTCTTCTGGAGCTTCTGACTCCTTCCACACCTTCTTTACATGGGATTATCCTTATTATTTTCATTTTTTCCTATTTCAGTGTAAGCCATGAATTTGTTCAGAATGTCTGCTATGAGCCTCGTGACTGGAATAGATAAAAACTCTTTCCAACATTATATTGTGTGCTTTGTACTGAGGGTTCTTAGCAAAATTTCAGAATTCATTACTGGTCCTTCTGTGTTGGTAAATGTATGATAGAGAATTTCTCCAGTCGTCCCCTAGGTGGAAATACTCTGAATTTTCAGAAGCGGCATGTGTAATCAAAAATGTATGTGGAACTGCAGTCATGAAGGGAGAGAATCAGTGATTACCTGCAGGGCCAATACCTCACAGAGTTCTTCAGTTGTGTTTATATGAGCAGGTTCTCTTGTGTCCCGGGAGCAGTTGTAACTGGTACTCTGTCTCATGATACCTTACGGGAATTTTACACCTGAAATTGAGACATGTTTCTGTTCATTCTTTTATGTAGAATTTCTACCTCTCTTTTACAATGGGACAAAATGGCTATGTGACTCATATTGTATTTAAAAGCTGAATTCCCTGTGAATTAAGATAAACATACCTGAGACCAATGAATGTGCACAGGTAACGTGTTTCTCTCAGAAAACACATTTCCAGGCCCCCTGCAGGACTCCAGGAACCCCCATCTGCTCAGAGGTCTCCGTGGCCTTGCACAGATGTCTTTGTCAGGGAGGGAAGCAGAGTGAGGACCGGCGTGGGATGGCAGGCTGAGCTCTGACCCTGGGGTGGCCCCGAATCTGTGTGGTGCTGGGCTTTCCTTTCGTTCCTTCATGTTCTGTCTGTTCTCAGTGTGCAAATAAAAAGTCTGCAGATCTGGTGGAAGTGGACACCAGAGGGGTCCTTGACACAGAGTCCTGCCTCTCTGGAATACGCTCCTTTATTAGACTGGCATTACTGCCATCAATCTTCTAGAATAGAATTCCCTGGCTTTCTGCATTGGTAAACATGGGCAATGACGTGTGGTGACAGTAGTTTTTCCTTGTGCCATCTGGTACCTTCAGGCTGTAAGTGGGACCTTGTGGGAGGGTAGAGTTTTCTGGCACTGATGCTCTGTTTTGCTAGAACCCATGAACGAACAAGGGGCCACGTGCCGACACCTGCTTCATTGTGTTTCAGCTCCCGTGGGTGTTCTGCTTCTGTCTATCATACCAACATACCTGTCACTTCTGTTCTGTAGGTCCCTATCGATGCAAGAGGCCTCCTCCTTTCCTAGGTGCACCCACTACAGATACCCTTTATCACTGTTCATGGGCTCTATGAGCCACCTCGAATTCCTTGGTGTTCTCAGGGACAGGACCCGCCACCTCCACCTCGACTATTTGTGAAATGATCTGAACAGTATGAGCTGACATGATCAGCATGTTCAGCTTCTGTGTTGTTGAGTCTTTGAGAAGACGTAGAGATGGCCTCACAGGCTTTGCAATGCAAGGGTGCTGCTGGCTGAGGACACTGTTAAGATTCCTCAAGTTTCTCAGGACATACATATGTTGGGCTGTGTCATTTCCATTACTGAGTGGGCTGCATATGTCTCTTGTGGAGAAGGAAAGAGCCTTTTAATAGAAAAGCAGGCATATAAGTTCTGCAGATGTGCCTTGTACACAGTCCATGTCCCTGGCTCTGTGAGAGATGAGGCAAACCCTTACCATGAGGGGCTTCAACTGTCCTAATGGGCAGAGAGTCACATGCATTAAATTACATGGAACTTCTGATCTACAATAGTGGCAGCTCCAGTAATGGGTCCTCAAGTACAAGAGACAGAGACATGAATCTCATGGGAATGAATTGGAGGCTGTGCATGAGAAGGGATAGCTGAGATGGTGCAGAGGGGAGGGTTTTGGACTCAGTGAGAGGGAGTTGGAAGCCATATCTCGCAGGGCCTACAACTTAGGGAGAATGGGCACAGCGTGAAGTCCACACAGAGCTGCTGCATGGGTTCAAGGACAGTTCACGCAGGTATCATCTCTGAAATATCATTGTGGCCAAAGTGCACCTAGTTTATTATCTAAATAAAGATTGTTGTTTCCCTTGGTTTTCTGAAGGTTCTGGATCCGTGTGAAAGAATGACCTGGAGATTTGTAGTTTAGCTTGGTTCTTATGGGATGCTTGTCTGCCTAAGTTTGTGTGCCTCTGTGAGACTAAATGTGATGAAAGGTTCTAGATTAGCTGTGTAGCTTCCTTGGCCTTCAGCCTGAGTCAGACTCTTAGCGGGGAATTCAGGGATGACCAGGAAATGCCCCTGCTGGACTCTTGACACCACACCCTTGAATCTACTGTCACTACCCTGCATGGAGGTTTGTATCTCTGAAACTTCCCTCACAATTTCCTGAGGCACTGCCTGTGATCCTGCTGTCTCAGCCCTAATGCCAGCTCTCAGTGGGGCCATCTCAGAGCCTCAGCTTTGTAATCTGAGAAGCAGGGACAATGTTGGTCTCTGAGGTCAGTGCGATGAAGAGGTGGTTAAGCACATAAGGAATTTGTAAAATGTATGGGATGAGTGGGCATTCACCCTTCTCTGGGTGGAAATGAATGTATCTGCACACAGAAGATCATCAACAGATGTTCATTCAGTTTCATGAAACTGAGGGTATAATGCCTGAGGCTGGGAGATTGGCATTTCCTGTTTCAAAAGACACAACAAAGACCCCTGTGTTTTTTCTATTAAAATTCAGGTCCTTCTTTACAAAGAAGGAAAAGATAAGTATGAGAATGTGTACATTCAGGGATCTACATCTAAGATCTGAGGTAGGCACACAAATGCAGCCACACAAATATGTGCTCACCCAAGGACACAGATATATTGTAGAAGACAAAATGCATAGAGGAGAACAGAAGATCCCTTTGCAATAACTCAAAATCACTTTGACATAGAGGGAAATCAGTTTGAAATTTGAAGAGGACACTGAACCATTACAAACCAGCTATGGTTATTATATATTTAGAGATGGTGTCTAATCTGCCTCTTGGTCTGAATGCTTTCCCTGCTCACCCTGTCCCCTCCATTTTGTCCTTCCTAATGTCCCCTAATGCACTGGTCACAGTTGTGTTTCTGTGTCAGCGTCTGCTTCCAGTAAATCGACACTCATTCCCCATCAAGTGTACACTTTGGGGTTCCTGTATATGCTGTTAACCAACACATAATATGTACAGTATTGGTGGAAGAAGACAGATCATTCTTTGGGGTTGTATTGCCTGGAAGGGACCTATAGTTCCATCTGAGGAGTTGGATACATCCTTTAGGGAGCTCTGGTCATGGTTGTTTATTCTGTAGATAGATACTCATGAACACACAGCGCACATGCTAGTTGATGGGGTTTGTGCTGATGAGAAGGGCAGGTCTCTGTCTCCAGGAAAGGGTCTCTTCTGATGGTGAGGAATGGTTTCAGGAGGCCAGTGAGGAGGCCCTGCATTAGCTCACCTCTTGTGCCCTTGTGCACCTTACCAGCTGCCCCCAAGCACCAATCCAGGTGGCCTCCAAGGGGGCAAATGGAGCAAATTCTGTGGTGAGTCACATGATGTCCCACAAAGCTTCCCCTGTTGCCTTATTGAGGGATGGGGAGGGCAGAGGTCTATGGTCTGAGATAGGTTCCTTCGACACCACCCAGGAGAGTTGGGTGTAAGCATATGGCTCCTTCTACATTGGCCAATCCAACCCACTTTGCCCCAGGGCCCTGAACCCTGTGAGCCCCTTTTTTCTCCCAGCTTAGGGAAGCAGCCCTCCAGCAGCTTTTGGGTCATGGCTGGGCCACCAAGGGTAAATGTCTGGCTGTCCACATGCTGACAGCATTGTTCTAGCAAATGTCAACATGAGCAGCTGCTGTACAGGGAATTCTCCTCCATTGTGATCAGGGCCCGGGACAAAACATGACAGGAGAGAGGAAGATACAGGAGAGCCCTGTGCTCCTGAACAGGGCTGCATGCACAGAGCAGATAGCCTGAAGCCTGGGGAGAGTTGGAGAAAGAGACAGGCAGGAGAGAGGCACTGAATGAGTGATAGGGGAATTGGGCAAGTCCTAGAGAGTGAAAGGAAGAAACAGTGAGAGATGTGGTTAGGGAGAAACAGAGACAAAGAGGAAGTAAGGGGAGGAAAGTAGAGACCTTGTCCAGGAACGTGGACGGGGTGAGATGGGCTGGGGGAGAGGGGATGTATGAAGTGTCTCAGAGTGCTGGGGCAGAAAGGGCTGGTATCATGGGCATCAGAGTTCTGTGACTCCAAGACTCCAACATCCCTGGGGCCAAGCTTTGCAGAGGACATTGCATTTTAAAAGATGGGTATCCCTCATTTCTCCTGGAATTGTGGGGGCACAGCCTCATGTTCTGTCATGGAGAGGGATATCTTGAGGGAGAGTGTGCTGCTCTTTGGCAGGTAAACTCCAGAGCATGCCCTGTGGGGAGGTGACCTGGAGCCATCTCCCTTACTGCCCAGTACCTGTTGGATTTCTCCCCCACCGCCACCAGCTGGCCTTCCTCAAGTTCTGAACCCAGGCATCAGGCATTGTGTTGCCCCCAGGTCCGGCAGTCTGGACCTGGCAGAGGTGGACTAGTAATATTGATAAAAAGTATTTGACAATAAAGTCCATATTCTCCTTCTGGAACTAGCGGTGTTCATCAAGACCGTGGGTTGCTATCCTCCTGTCCACTGCCAAACTGAGGATGCCAGATGGTAGGTGAACCCTTTAAAACACGATAGTCTTCTCTTACATCAAATTCAAGACATTTTCTTGTCACAGCTTTCTTTTAATTTTTAAGAGATGGCAATTACTAATTAAAGGCATAATGGTCTTATAGGAATTTGACCTATACGACTTATGGACATTATTTCATTCATCTGTATCCCTAAAGCACATTTCACTGGAAATATTAGTGAAGGATACATACAGTAAATTCATAACAGATGTATAGCTCCCTGTAAGTTGCATTCTGACCTTGTCACATACGTGTCATCAAAGATATTATTAGTGACTATTCAGATAAGCTCTCAACATCAAGATGGTCATGTTAGAGAATCTGGTATAAATGGAATTTCACAGATTCTAAATTAGGAAAGATTTTTTTTAAATTTATAATGTTTCTGCTTTTCTTTTTTGGAGAGAGCCTGAGGGAGGAAGGGGGGGAGAGAGCAGGAGACACCGAATCTGAGGCAGGTTCCAGGCTTTGAGCTGTCAGGACATAGCCTGACACAGGGCTCAAACTCATGGACTGCAAGATCATGACTTGAATCAAAATCGGAGGCTTAACTGACTAAGCCACCCAAGCACCCCAGGAATGATAGTTTATTGGCAAAGAAGGAGAAATTAAGGATAATATAGAGGATGTCTATTTTTTTTTTTATTTAAAAAAAAATTTTTTTTTTCAACGTTTTTAATTTATTTTTGGGACAGAGAGAGACAGAGCATGAACGGGGGAGGGGCAGAGAGAGAGGGAGACACAGAATCGGAAACAGGCTCCAGGCTCCGAGCCATCAGCCCAGAGCCTGACGCGGGGCTCGAACTCACAGACCGCGAGATCGTGACCTGGCTGAAGTCGGACGCTTAACCGACTGCGCCACCCAGGCGCCCCGAGGATGTCTATTTTTAATTTAAATATTGTTCACACATTTGTTGTATTAGTTTTAGGCATACATTGTAGTCCTTCCATATGTCTATAAATTATGTTGTACTTCAGCACAAGTGTAGCTATCATGTGAAAGCATGCAACAGTATTATTACAGGATTGACTCCATTCCATTGGCTGTCCTTTGTATCCCTAGGACTCATTCATTCATACCTGGAAGCCAGTGTCTCTCTCTCAAAGGTGTCAATTATTTATCTAACCTAAATACAGTTGTAGTAAACACAATTACCTCATGTTCAGCATGTGTAAATTGGCAGTTTATTTTTCTGTGAACATTGCTTAAAACATTACAAATGATGTCATTACGTTAATAAATTAGGTTTCATTCTTCACTCACAAGAAAGGAGATGGAAAAGATTTCTTTGTGTCCCAGGCCCTGTCACTAAAACCCTTCCCAGTGTAGAGAACAGGCTTAGTTGCCCAGAGCACCTTGGGCCTCTCAGCTGTGCGACCAGGGACTTCCACATTGAAGGAATACCCATGGTGGCCAGCAGAGAGAGCTCAAGCACCACAGACCCGGAGGGGTGGGTTCTTCTGCCTGGGCAGTGATGACCAGCAGAGGACACACCATTGGCTTTTCTGACCCAGGGCACTTCAGAGCAGGAAGGGCTGCTGTTGCTCCCAGAGGATGCAGGGCCTCTGGTGCTGCCTCAGGACAGAGAGCAGAGCTGCCTTTCCAGGGCGTTATGCTGTCCGCACACAGGGGAGACCTTGGGAGCTTTGCAGCAACTTGGCATCTCCTGAGTCGCCAGAGAGAAGCTGTTTTGTTGTACTGAGTGCTGAGGAGGGGGCGCAGGGTGGCTTCCCTGGGCAAGGTGGTTGCTGAGCAGCACAGGCCCTTGCATTTTCTGGGTTGTTCCTGTGTTTCATTCCTCCCTTTCCTGGACAGTTTTTGAACAAGATGTATTTTACTAAAGGGCTCGTAGATTGCGGGGTCCCACGACATCACCTCATAGATGCAGTCGATGGTTTGTTCCAGATTCAGGCTTGTTTCCGAGAAGAAACCCTGACAGAAATGCAGAAGAATGGGAACTGCATTCCGTTAGGACATGAATGCATGAAATGCTCATCTCAGGACCTTCTAGAAGAATGAGCTGGGACCCACTTTTTGAGTCCTGCTGGAACCAGAGACCGAGGTAAGAGCACAAACTGTCCCACACATCATACATAATTTTTTAAAAAAAACATTCATGGTTATTTTTCCAACCTAGTGAAGTGATTGAAAACTACAGAAAACCTGGAGGTACCTGTCATTAACCTTATGTTATCTTTTAATTTAAATTCCAGTGAGTGAAGATACAGTGTAATATTAGTTTCAGGTGTGCAATATAGAGCACCATTCCACACATCACCTTGTGCCCATCCCAGGTGCACTTCTTAATCCCCATCAGCTGTTTCACCCATTCCCCCACCTCACTGTGGAACTCCTCAGTTTGTTTCCTAGTTAAGAGTCTGTTTGTTTGTCACTGTCTCCTCCCCCCCCTCCTTGTTTTGTTTCATTTCCATGTGTTAGTGAAATCATCTGGTTTTGTCTTTTTCTGAGAGTCTTATTTCACCCAGCATAACATTATCTCTCTCCATGCAGCTCGTGGCAAATGACAAGATTTCATGTTTTTACGGCTAAATAATATTACATTCCATATACTACATCTCAGTTTATTCATCAGTTGATATATGCTTGGTCAGTTTCTTTAATTTGGCTGTTGTAGAAAATGTTGCTGTAAACATCAGGATGCATGTATCCCTTTGAAGAATTATTTTTGTATTCCTTCTGTAAATACCTCGTAGTGAAATTGCTGGATCGTAACATAGTTCTATTTCCATTTTTTTTTTTCATGAATCTCCATGTTGTTTTCCAGAGTGGCTGCACCAGTTTGCATTCCTTCCCACAATGCAAGAGGGTTTCTATTTCCCCACATCCTTGTCAACACCTGCTGTTTCATCATTCATTGATTTTAGTCATTCTTACAGATGTGACGTGTTCTCTCATTGTACTTTGGAATTGTATTTCCCTGACGATGAGTAATATTGAGCATCTTTTCATGAGTCTCTTGGCTATGTGTATGTCTTCCTTGGGAAAACGTCCATTCATATCGTCTGCCCATATTTAATCGGATTTCTCATTTTTTGGGTGCTGTATAACTTTTTATATTTTGGACACTAAACCTTTGTCAGATGTCGTTTACAAATATTATCCTGTAGGTGTTTTAGTTTTGTTGATTATTTCCTTGCTGACAGAAGCTTTTTATTTTTATGAAGTCCCATTATTTTTGCTTATGTTTCCCTTACCTCAGGAGATATATCTACAAAGATGTTTGTACAGCCAATGTCAAATAAGATACTGCCTTTGTTAGTTAGCCTCTGGGATTTTTATGGTTTCAAGTTTCACACATAGGTCTTTATCCATGTTGGATTTATTTTTGTGTATGTTGTAAGAAAGTGGTCCGTTGTTGTTTTTGTTTTGTTTTGCAGGTTTCTGTCTAGTTTTTCCAAAACCATATGTTGAGGAGACTTTTTTTAAGTTTATGTATTTATTTTTGAGAGAGAGTATATGCAGAAGAGGGGCAGAGAAAAATGGAGAGAGAGAATCCCATGCATGCTGTGCACTGCCTTGAGATCATGATCTGAGCGGAAACACCAATAACACGCTTTGGAGCCACCCGTGTGTCCCAAGACTATCTTTTTTTTTTTCCCCAATGGATATCCTTTCCTGCTTTGTTGAGAATTAGTTGACCATATAGGTTTGAGTTCATTTCTGGGTTTCCATTATATTGATCTCTGCATCTGTGTTTTTGTTGTTGTTGGTTGCCAGTAACATACTGCTCTGTTCAGTACAGCTTTGTCATATAACCTAAAGTCTGGAATTGTGATGTCTCCAGCTTTAGTTTTTGTCTTCAATTTTGTTTTGGCTCTTTGGGGTCTTTGACGTCCCATACAAATTTTGGGATTATTTGATTTAGTCTGACAAATGTTTTTGTTAGTATGATAGGGATTTCATTACATGTGTAGATTGTTTTGAGGAGTATAGACATTTTAACAGTATTTTGTTCTTCCTATCCATGAATACGAAGTGTATTTCCTTTTCTTGATGTCCTCTTCCATTTCTTTCATCAGTGTTTTATAGCCTTTAGAGTACAGGTCTTTCACCTCCTTGGTTAGGTTTATTCCAGGTATCTTGGGGTATCAGTGCACCTGTCAATGGGATTGGTCACTTACTTTCTCTTTCTTTTAATTCATTATTCGTCTACAGAAATGCAATAGATTTATGCACATTGATTTCTGTATATTTTTATTTCTAGAATTAGTATATCAATTCTAGCAATTTTTATGGGAGTCTTTCATGTTTATTATAGAGAGCATCATGTCAGTTCCAAACAGTGAAAGTTCTACTTCTTCCTTGTCGATTTGGATGCCTCTCATTTCTTTTTGTTGTCTGATTGCTGTGGCTAGGACTTCTAGTACTATGTGGAATAACAGTGGTGAGAGGGATCATCCCTGTCTTGTCCCTGACCTTGGAGGAAAAATTTTCAATTTTTCCCCATTGAGGATGAGATTAGCTGTGGGTTTTTCACAGATGACCTTTATTATATGCAGGTAGGTTGAGTCCAAATCTACTTTGCTGAGGGTTTTTATCATGAATGGATGTGACATTTTGTCAAATGGTTTTCCTGCATCTGTTGAAAGCATCATATTGTTCTCATCCTTTCTTCTATTGCTGTGGTGCATCATGTTGATTGATCTGTGAATGTGCAACCACTCTTGCAGCCCAGGAATATATCCCACTTGATTATGGTAAATAATTCTATTAATGTATTGTTGACTTTAATTTGAAGGTATTTTTTTTTTTAATTTTTTTAATGTTTATTTATTTTTGAGACAGAGAGAGACAGAGCATGAATGGGGGGAGGGTCAGAGAGAGAGGGAGACACAGAATCTGAAGCAGGCTCCAGGCTCTGAGCTGTCAGCACAGAGCCTGACGCGGGGCTCGAACTCACGGACCGTGAGATCATGACCTGAGCCGAAGTCGGATGCTTAACCGACTGAGCCACCCAGGCGCCCCTAATTTGAAGGTATTTTGATGAGAATTTCTGCACACAAACTCATCGGGCTATTGGTCAGCAGTTTTATTTAATTTTTTTAACATATTTAAAATATATACTTAGAGACATATAGTACATAAAATTGAGGGAGGGGCAGAGAGACAGGGAGAGAGAGAATCCTGGCCATGCTCTACACTGTCAACACAGGGTCCAACGTGGGCCTTGAACCAACGCACTGCAAGATAATGTCCTAATCCTAAATTAAGAGTTGGACAGAAATCAAACGAGCCACACAGGTGCTGCTGCAGTTTTTGGTTTTAGTGGAGGCTTCATCTGGTTTTGGTATCAGGGTAATGATGGCCTCATACGATGAATTTGTAAGTTTTCCTTCTTTTTTATTTTTTGTAATAATTCGAGGAGAATACATATTACCTCTTCCTTAAATGTATGGTAGAATTCATCAGTGAAGCCATCTGGCCCTGAACTCTTGTGTTGGGGGGGAATTTTTTTATTACTGATTTGATTTCTTTCTGTTTTCAGATTTTATGAATCTTCCCATTTCAGTTTTTGTAGTTTGTGTGTTTCTAGGAATTTGTCCATTTTTCTCAGAGTGTCCAATTTGTTGCATATAGTTTTTCATATTATCTTTTAACTGTATTGTTGTGGTGTTGACTGTTATTTCTCCTTTCTTTTTGTGATTTTATTTACTTGAGTCCTTTCTCTCTTCTTTGTGAAAAGTCTGCCTATGAGGTTTTCATGTTGATTACTGTTTTCAAAGAACCAGCCCCTGGTTTCATTGATTTGGTCTAGCGTCTTTTTGGTTTCTATATTCCTTATTTCTGCCTTAATCTCTATTATTTCCTTCCTTCTTCTGTTCTTCTTCTCATTCCTTTATTTGTAAGTTAGGATTGTTTGAGATTTTTCTTGCTCTTTAAGGTAGGCTTGTATTGCTATATACTTCCATCATAGACTGCTTTTGCTACATTCCAAAGGTTTTTACCAGTGTATTTTCATTTTCATTTGTTTCAGTGTATTTTCTCATTGATTTCCTGTTTGACCCATTCATTTAGTAGCATGTCTTTGAACCTCCCTTAATTTGTGGCCTTCCCCCTTTGTGTGCGTGCGTGCGTGTGTGTGTGTGTGTGTGTGTGTGTGTGTGTGTGTGTGTTTAACTTCAAGTTTCCTAGCTTTGTGGTCAGAAAAGATGCTTGGTCTGATTTCTGTCTTTGGGTACCTCTTGAGCCCTGATTTGTGACCTAGAATGTGATCAATTCTGGAGAATGCCCCATGTGCGCTTGAAAAGAATGTGTACTCTGCCATTTTAGTATGGAGTGTTCAGAATATACCTGTTAAACCCATCTGGTCCAGTGTGTGATTCAAAGCCATTGTTTCCTTGTTGATTTTCTGTTTACAGGTTCTGTCCATTGATGTGAGTGATATGTTAAAGTCCTGTGCTATCGTCATATTATTATAAATGAGTTCCTTTATGGTTGTTGCTAAATGTTTTATATACTTGGTGATTGCATGTTGGGTGCATCAAAATTTACAATCATTGGATCTTGTTGTTTGGTTGTCCCCTTTAGTATGAGATAGTGTCCATCTTCCTCTCTTGTTACAGCTTTATTTATTTTTTTAATTTAAGTCTTAGTTGACATACAGTGCATTCTCGGATTCGGGAGTAGAACTCAGTGATTCATCCCTTACATACAACACCCAGTGCTCATCACAACAAGTGCCCTCCTTTAATACTCGTCCCCAATCAGGCCAGTGCTGACCCATCTCCCTCCATCAACCTTCACTTTTTTTTCTCTATCATTAAGAGACTCATATGGCTTGTTACCACTCTTCTCTTTTCCTGCCCCCTTCCCATGTTTTCATCTGTATTGTTTCTTAAATTCCACATGAGTGAAATCATATATTTGTCTTTCTCTGATTGACATATTTCACTTAACATAATACATTCTAGCTCCATCCGCATCGTTGCAAGTGGCACGATTTCATTCTTTTTCAATGAGTTATATTTCATTGTATATACATATGTATGTATGTATGTATGTATATATGAACATACACATAGGTACATATGCGTATACATGCATACACACACATACACAACCCCACAACATCTTTATACCTTCATCAGTTGATGGATACTTTGGCTTTCTCCATATTTTGGCTATTGGTGATAATGCTGCTCTAAATATCTGGTGCATGCAATTTTACTACTAGGTTGACCCAAAGGGTACCAAACTACAGTCTCGGTTTTAAAGTTTATTTTGCCTGGTAGAAGTATTGCTACTGGCTTTCTTTTGACATTGTTGGCATGATAAATGTTTTTTCATTCCCTCAATTTAAATCTGCAGGTGACTTAAGTCCAAATAAGGCTTTGTAGGCAGCATCTAGATAGGCCTTGTTTTGTTTGTTTGTTTGTTTGTTTGTTTTTTCTTTTCTTTTTTGTCCATTCTGACACCCTATCCAATGTCTTCTGATTGGAGAATTTAGTTGATTTACATTCAGAGTAATTACTGATAGGTATATGTTTAGTGCCATTCTACTAGTTATTTTGCCATTGTTGACGTTTTCTCTGATCCTTTCTTGTCTGTAATGATCCTTGCTTGTCTGTAACACTTTTGGTCTTTCATTTCCACTGAAAGAGTCTAATTTAAATATTCTTTTCTTTTGACTGGTAGTACATTCTTTAATTTTTTTTACATCTTTCTTCTTTTCTAAAATTTAAGCCCAAGTTAGTTACCTTATAGTGGAATACAGTTTCAGGATTAGAATTTAGTGATCCATCAATTACAATATATATCCAGTACTCATCCCAGTTGTCCTCCCCAATGCTCATCACCCATTTAGCCCATACCCCTATTCAGTAACCCTCCAGGAACCCTGAGCTTCTTCCCTCTATTTAACAGTCTCTTATCGTTTGACTCCCTCTCTGTATTTTATTTTTGCTTTCCTTTCACTACGTTCATCAGTTGTATTAAATTCCACAAATGAGAGAAATCGCAGGATGTGTGTCTTTCTCTGACATATTTTGCTTAGCATAATAAAGTCCGGTTCCATCCACTTTGTTGCAAATAGCAAGATTTCACTCCTTTTGATCGCCGAGTAATATTTCATCGTATGACTATACCACATCTTCTTTATCCATTCATCTGTCAATGGTCATTTGGGCTCTTTGCGTAATTTAGCTATTGTTGATAATGCCGCTGTAAACACTGGAGTGCATGTCCCACTTTGAGTCAGAGTTAGTGTATCCTTTGGGTAAATACCGAGTTGTGCAATTGCTGGGTCCTAGTGTAGTTCTATTTTTGGTTTGTAATGAATCTCCATACTATTTTCCAGAGTAGCTACACCACTTTGCATTTCCACCAGCATTGCAAAACCGTTCCCTTTCTCTGCATCCTTGCCAACATCTTTCATTTCCTGAGATGTTAATTTTAGCCATTCTGATGTGTATGAGGGGATATCTCATTGTGGTTTTGATTTGTATCTCACTTATGATGAGTGAGGTTGAGCATCTTTTCATGTGTGACCAATCTGGATGTCATCTTTCTTACAGTGTCTCTTCATGTCTTTTGCCCATTTATTCACTGGATTATTTGGTTTTTGGATGGTGAATGTGATAAGTTCTTTATAGATTTTGGATACTGACCCTTTATCTGATATGTCACCTGCAAATATCTTCTCCCATTCCATTCAGTTGCCTTTTAGTTTTGCTGATTGTGTCCTCTGCTGTGCAGAAGTTTTTATCTTGAGGTCCCAATAATTTATTTTGGTTTTTATTGCCCTTGCTTCTGGAGACATGACAAGCAAGAAGAAACTGCCGTCAGTATTAAAGAAGTAGGTTGCCTGTTTTCCCCTCTAAGATTTAGATGGTTTCCAGTCTTACATTTAGATCTTTCATCCATTTTGAGGTGTGTGTGTGTGATAGAGAGAGAAGTTGAAGAACATACTCCAGGTTCATTCTTCTCACTGTCTAGTTTTCCCAGTACCATTTGCTGAAGAGACTCTTTTTTTCCTCTGGATATTCTTTCCTGCTTTGTCAAAGATTACTCAGCCATATGTTTGAGGGTCCATTTCTGCATTCCCTATTCTGTTCCTTCGATCTATGGTCCGTTTTTATGCCTGTACCATACTGTCTTGATGATTGCAGCTTTCTGATGCACCATAAAGTCCAGAATTGTAATGTCTCCAGCTTTGTTTTTCTTTTTCAACATTACTTTGGCTCCTTGGGGTCTTTTCTGTTCCATACAAATTTTAGGATTGTTGGTTCTAGCTCTGTGAAGAATGCTGGTGTTATTTTGATAGGAATTGCATTGAATATGTCGATTGCTTTGGGTAGTATTGACATTTTAACAATATTTGTTCTTCTAATCCATGATCGTGGGATGTTTTTCCACTTCTTTGTGTTGTCTTCAACTTCTTTTATAGACGTTGTATTGTTTGTTCTTTTAATTTTTCTAATGTTTATTTATTTTTGAGAGTGAGAGTGAGCGAGCAAGCGACAGTGCATGAGCAGGGGAGGAGCAGAGAGAGAGAGGGAGACACAGACTCTAAAGCAGGCTCCAGACTCCAAGCTGTCAGCACAGAGCTCGTCGTGGGACTCCATCCCACAAATGCATGATCATGTCCTGAAGTCAGCACTTAACCGACTGAGCCACCCAGGTGCCCCTCTATTGTTTTAAGTGTACTGATCTTTTACCTCTTTGGTTAGGTTTATCCTGGGTATTTTATGGTTTTCAGTGCAGTTTAAATGAGATAAATTCCTTGATTTCTCTTTCTGTTGATTCATTATTGGTGTATAGAAATGCAATCAATTTCTGTATATTGATTTTATATTCTGAGACTTTCCTGAATTCCTGTATCAGTCCTAGAAGTTTTTTGGTGGAGTCATTTGGGTTTTCCACGGAGAGTATCATGTCTGTGAGGAGGAAAAGTTTGACCCCTCCTTGCCAACTTGGACACCTTGTATTTCTTTTTGTTGTCTGATTTCTGAGGATAGGACTTCCAACCGCATGGTGAATAACAGTGCTGAGAGTGGACATCCCTGTCGTGTTCCTGACCTCAGGGAGAAAACTCTCAGTTTTTCCCCATTGAATATGATATTAGCTGTGGGAATTTTGTATCTGGACATTCGCATGTTGAGGCACAATACTTCTATCCCTCCTTTCATGAGTTTTTTTTTTTTTTTCATCAAGAAAGGATGATGCTGAATCTTGTCAAACGTTTATTCTGCATCTGTTGAGAGGATCATGTGGTTGTTATCCTTTCTTTTATCAATGTGATGTATCACATCAGTCGATTTGCAGATATTGAATCTGTTGTGCATCCCAGGAATAAATTCCACCTCATTGTGCTGAATAATTCTTTTTATGTATTGTTGGATCCGGTTTGCTACTTTTTGTTGTGAATTTTTGCATCCATGGTCATCAGGGAAATTGGTCTGTAGTTTTCCTTTTTAGTGGGGTCTTTGTCCAGTTTGGACTCAAGGCCATGCTGGCCTCATGGAATGAGTTTGGAAGTGTTCCTTCCATTTCTCTCCCCATGACCTTATCTTGTTCTTTCATTTGGGATGCATTCCTCTTGCCTTGTCATTTTGGCTGAGTATTTGCCTTCTCTGTGTTGCCAAAGCTCATTTGTGACCTGCCTATAAGATGAATGGTTTTATGTAGAGGAGGTCATCCAATGTCCAGGGCCTGGCACATCAGGGAGGGTCTGTGGTGTGTGTTGCATGCACTGTTTTGTGTACTGGCTGCTCTATTCTTCAGGCCAGTTGTATGGGAAAAGTATGGTCCTTGGCCAGAATGTGGTGATTCTTATCTAGGTCTGCTCCAATCTGCTTGTTAAATGAGACTTGAAATGACTACCACTCGAAATGAAGCCCTGCAGAACTGTCTGGTCAAGAGAGGTGGTATAGTCATGGGGTTCTGCTGGTCTTCTTGGGAAGGGGCCAGCTCCATTGGTACTGAAGCAAGCTTGAATGACCTAGAAGGTCAGTCTCACCAGAGCACAGGAAGGTGGGGTTGGTGAAAGCAGCTTGAGCAGCCAGTGTGGGAATTACCTTGTTTCCAGCAGACGGCTCTGTGTTTATGCTGGGCGGGGGGGGGGGGGGGGGGGGGGGGGGGGGGGGGGGTGCAGAGCGGGGAAATGGCACCACACAGCTCCTGTGTCCTAGCTCTTTGTCCCCTGATTGTGAACACTGCCTCTCAGGGATGCTCTCCATGATGAGTGTATAATCTCCCCACTATGTGCACCAGGCGTTGTACAGATCACTGTTTCCATGCCATCTGCCTGCAAGTTGTTGGCTGCCTCTCTGCAGGAGTAGGCCAGTCCCCCCGGGGCTGTATCCCAGCAAGCCTGCTAACCTTTAAAATCTCACAATCTCGGGGTGCCTGGATGGTTTGGTTAAGTGTCTGACTCTTGATCCTGGCTCAGATCATGACCTCGTGGTCGTGGGATTCTCTCTTTCCCTCTTGTCCTGCCCCTCCCTTGCATGTGCTGTCTTTCTCTCCCTCTAAAAATAAATAAACTTAAAAAAATAGTGTCATGGAATACCTTATTTAGGCAAGATTGACTTCGTGAGGGGAATGGCAGGGATCTACCAGTTAAATTTCCAGCACTGACTAGGAAATTCTTTGCTGACTGGCTAAAGGTTACATTCCTGCAGGAATGAAATTAGTTTAGTGACATGGGGCCCTAACATAAGTAACGTTGGGCCTGTGATTTGTCTTAACATTCCAAACCCAAATTTTACACATACAGTTTTTTTATTAAATGTATAGCCCTAAATAATATTTTAGCCATCTACTGTCGGCCCAATGATCATATCCTGTGAAACTGTGGCCATTTTCTAATCATAGGTGAAGATCCGCTCTGTGGCTCTAAGATCTTTGTGGCTCTAAGTTACATTGATCCATGTTACTAAGATCTTTGTGAGTCTAGGTCACTGCTGGATTTTGAAGTCTTTGACCCAGGGACCCCCTGGCAGATTGCTGAGCCATCACTTAGTCACACAAGCACCTTTTCCAAGTCACCTCTTCCTAAAGCATTGTCTTTCCCTCTTGTAATTCTGGGTCTTACCCTTTGGCAAGTCACATATCTTCATACAAACATGTCAGAGTGGCCCAGAGAAAGCTGCTTGCATGTGACTCCCCATTCATAGTCACATGTCTTCCTTCTGAAACCCCTTGAACTCCCTATCGTTCTTCTAGTCTTTGAATATCTCTTTGATTTGGAAATATTTGATTCTCTTGTATTCCTGCTAAAAATATGTGTGAAAATATTAAAGCAAGAATTCTTTACAATAAGTGAGCCAGTCACAATGATTCATCTGGCCGTGTGTATATTTTTATTTTTTACAATGTTCAGGCATGATGTGAAGTACATCATGTAAAATCTGAGTATCATTCATTATCTAGGATAATCACCTTTATGGAAAGCCATTCAATGACATGCTCGTTTAAGATCAGAAAAACACTAATTTACATACCACATAATACAGTGGTATATACATATATTATTATCTCAAAATATGTGAGGTAGATGTTTCTATGAATTGTATATCATGCATTCAGTTTTCTGTAACATGAATGCTATTATTTAAATTAAACAATAGTAAGAACAACAAGAATAGGTACATGTCCATCACTAGTAACTAATATTAGAACCAGTCATATAATATTATGTATTAAAAACATAAAACCATGATTACTAATAATCTTTTCATTCGTGATGGGTTTCTAGTTTCCAAAAAAATTGGGAAGTTATTACTGAGTCTCCGCATACATCAGACTGTTTTCTGACTATTGATGTCATATGAGTTGGTACATGATCACAATCAATATCCCAAAGAGATATGGTAGTATGAAGTAAAGTTTATATTTGTATTCAGATTGCTTCAGTTTTAACCTCTTCTATCCCAGACTCATCCCAGCTGGCACATTACAGTCATCCTGTCTCCTTAGGCTGCACTTGGCCATGACGAGTTTTAGATTTTTTCCATGTTTTTCATAATCTGGAAAGTTTTGAGGGTAGGTTTGTAGAATGTATTTTGTAGAATGATCCCTGGTTGGGATATGTCTAACATTTGTTCAAATGCTTAGGCCAGAGTTACTGTGTTTTGGAGCAGAAGATCCAGAGGCAAAATGTCATCCATAATTATCACTTCACATAAAGGTTGTTTACTCTGAAGATTGGAGTCTTTTGTGGTTCCATACAAATTATAGGACTGTTCTAGTTCTGTGAAAACTGCTGGTGGTATTTTGATGGAAATTGCATTAATTGTGTCAATTGCTTTGGGAAGTATAGACATTTTCACTACATTTGTACTTCCGATCCATAAGTATGGAATGTCCTTCCATTTCTCTGTGTCATCTTGAATTTATTTCATCACCGTTTTATAGTTTTCAGAGTATAGGTCGCTCACCACTTTGGTTAGATTTATTCATAGATACCTTATTATTTGGTGTGCAACTATAAATGGGACTGTTTTCTTAATTTCTCTTTCTACTGCTTCAGTATTGTCTACAAATGTGACAGATTTCTGTACAATGATTTTGTATCCTGTGACATTGCTGAATTCATTTATCAGTTCTAGGAGTTATTGGGTGGACTCTTTAGGGTTTTCTATATAGTGTCATGTAATCTGCAAAGTTTCACTTCTTCCGGATTTGGAATTGTTTTTATGTCATGTTATGTTATGTTATTCTATTTTATGTTATGTTATTATTTTGTTTTGTTTTGTTTTGTTTCATTTGTCTGCTGGCTGTGGATAGCAGTTTCAATTACTTCCAGTAATTTGTTTATTAAAAGTGGGGTAAGAGTAAACATCCTTGCCTTCTTCCTGACCTTACAGGAAAAGCTCTCAGATTTTCCCCATTAAGGTTGATTATAACTGCAGGGGTTTCATAGATAACCTTTATTACGTTGATGTATGTTCCCTGTAAACCTACTTTAGGGGGTTACAATCATGAATGGATGTTGTACTTTGTCAAATGCTCCTTTCTGCATGTATTGAAACGACTGTATGGTTCTTTTCTTTTAACGTTTATTAATTTTGAGAGAGAGAGAGAGAGCATGAGCAGGGGAGGGGCAGAGAGAGAGGGAGACACAGATTTCGAAGGAGGCTCTTGGCTCTTGGCTCTGAGCTTTCAACATAGAGTCTGACGCGGGACTTGAACTCACAAATCATGAAGTCATGACCTGAGCTGATGTCAGACTGTTAAAGGATTTAGCCACTCAGATGCCCCGATCATCTGGTTCTTATCCTTTCTCCTCTTGATACATTGTATCACATTGATTGATTTGTGAATATTGAACCACCTTTGTAGCTTGGGAATAAATCCCACTTAATTGTGGGATATATTTACAGTTGGTTTATCTTCTTTTTGGATTGTACCCTTTACTGTTATATAGTGTCCTCCTCTGTCTCTTGTTATATACTTTTTTAAGTGTATTTTTTTCTGATACAAGTATTGCTACTCCAGCTTTCTTTTGACATTCATTTGTGTGATGTTTCTCTATCCTCTATCATTATTGAGGTGTAAAGTGGGTCACTTGTAGGCATCTAAATCTGTTTTGTTTTTTTTCATCCATTCTTATACCCTACGTCTCTATATTGGAGCATTCACTCCATTTACATTCAAAGTAATGATTGATATGTATATATGTATTGTCATTTTATTGCCTGTTTTGTTGTGGTTTGTAATGATTTTCTCTGATACTTTCTTGCCTTTCTTTCATGTTTTGCTTATTATCTTTAATGATATATTTTGATTTCTTTTCCCTATTCTTAGCATATTTATGACGGGTTTTAGTATAGAGTTACTGTTAGGTGTTTATATAACCTCTTCTGCATTAAGTAGTTTGTATTAAGCTGATGGTCATTTATCTTTGCACACATTATTTTCTCCTCCCTAGGTTCTTGGTAGATGTTATTATATTTCAAATCCATTTCTCTGAGTTCCTTAACTGTTTTTTAAAGAAATATTCATGTTTTACTTGATTTGTGGCTTCTACCTCTATACTGTCACTGTTGGTCTCTCCTTTCCACTCAGAGAATCCCTCTTAATATTTCTTGCAGGACTGGTTTAGTGGTACAAACACCTTTAGTTTTGTTTGGGAAAGTCTGTGTCTCCTAAAATTCTGAATGATAGCCTTGCTGGATAGAGTATTCTTGGCTGCTGATTTTTCCATTCAGCACTTTGAATATGTGATGTCACTCCGGCTTGCCAAGTTTCTGTTCAGAAATCTGTAGCTAGCCTTATGGGTCTTCCCTTCTAGTTAAGGTCTCTTTTGTCTTGCTGCTTTTAAGAGTTTTTCTTTATTGTCACTGTAATTTGCAAGTTTGCTTAAAATATGTCTGGGTGTCGGCCTGATTTTGTTGATTTTGATGGGAGTTCTCTAGTCTCAGGGATGTAGATGTTTGTGCCCCTCCCCCAATTAGGGACATTTTCAGCTATTATTTCCTCAAATAAATTTTCTGCCCCCTTTTCTCTTTTTTCTGGGACTCCTACAATATGAATACTATTATCTTTCCTGTAGTCACTGAGTTCTCTTAGTCTCATCTCATGTTGCAGAATTCTGTTCTCTCTCTTTGCTTCAGTGTGATTGATTTCCATTACTCAGTCTTTGAGATCACTAGTTTGTTCCTCTGCTTATTCCATCCCTCTGTTCGTTCTTTCTCCTTTATTGTGTCCTCAATGTCTACTGTGTTATTTCTTATCTCTAGTCAGGGGTCTCAGTGTTCTACTCATTTCACAACTCCAATGAGTATCCTTATGATCATTGCTTTAAATTCTGTATCAGGTATGTTGCTTATTTCTCTTTGGCTTAGATCTCTGGCTGTGGCTTTGACTAGGTCTTTCATTGTGGATACACATCTCTGTGTGTCCATTTTATCTGTCTCTCTGGCTCTATTTCTCTGTGTTAAGAAAGTTATCTTAATTGAAACTGTGAGAAGCATGAGGGGACACTTCCCAGAGATTTTGCAGATGCTTTATGTATTTAATGTCTTCTTTTTCTAGTGTTCTTAGAAACATATATTACCCCTGTTTTCACAGATAACACAGCTGAGGCTCTGTGTAGGTCCCACTGAGAACTGGTATTAGGGCTGAGACAGCAGGAACACAGGCAAAGCCTCAGAATATTGTGAGAGAAGTTTGAGGAGATGCAAAGCTGTAGTCAGGGTGATGAGAGGGGTCCAGCAGGGGTGGCATCTGGCCAGCCCTGAATTGTAGGTTGACCCAGGCTGAATGCCAATGCAGGCACTCAGCTGATCTAGATCCTGTCTCCACTTTTAGTCTCACTGAGGGATATGAACTTGGGCATACAGCATTTTCATAAGACAAAGTTAAATTCCCCATATCTCCAGGGCTTTTCTCCCCACAAATATCATGAACCTTCAGGAAAATCCAGGGAGACAGCAATCTTTTTAGATGATTGCCTGCGTGCACTTTGGCAACACACTGACATATTGGATCCCACATAGCAGCTCCATGTGGGCCTCACACTCCCTGCTCAGGCTGTGGCCAGGAATGACCTCCAGCTGCATCTCACTGACCCCAACACCCTCCCCTCTTCACCTCCTCAAACTCTGCTTACTGTGCTCAACTTCCCTTCTATTCCTGTGTGATTCAAGGTTCCCCTGTTTTTGCACTGGATCCTTCACTGGTGTTTCCATCATGGTGATCACAAAGTCTGCATCATTTAATGAATGCCCCTCTTTCACACAGGACACCTGATGCTCTAAAAGTTAGGGGTGCGCCTCATTCTTCACAGAACCCAAAACATTGTGTCTCCAAAATACGCACCAGTACTGCTGATATGTCTGCTTTTGTGTAAAAAATCCTCTTTCATTTGACAAGAGAAACGTATAGCTCACCGTATTTCAGGGACATGACACTGCCCATTGAGTGTATGTCCTGAGAAACTTGAGATATGCTACAGTGTCCTCAGGCAGTTTGTAGTTGGATTGCCAAGACTCACAGCTATCTCTACATCATTCCCACAAAGTCAATCATGAAGAAGATGAATATACTTTACCAGCCACTCATCCAGTTCAGGTCATCTTAACAAATAGAGTAGGTGGAGGAGCTGGTGGAGGAGGGGGAGTTGGCCCACAGCCCATGACGTGGTGAAAGGCGGTGCATGGGGTACAGCCTGCAAGGCGATCCTGGGAAGGACCAGGCCCTCTTGCATACAAAATAGCCTGTGGAAGAGAAATGAGAGGTATGTTCATAGGACAGAACAGAGCGCCAACACCAGCAAAAAGCAGAAACCCAAAGAAGCAGTGCTCATATCCTACTAGCTTCCCCACCACCAGGTTCCAAGAGGGCAGTATCAGCACCAAAATCTCTACCCATACTTTGGGCTCCACTTAAAGCTTTGGGGTGGGGAATGGATGTGATTGGGATAAACTAGTGTCTCCATGTGTCTGGAAATGTAGAAACAGCAAGGGCCCTTTTTCTACAAGATTTATAGACTGAATGCCAAATTTAAAAAGTAGCATATTCCAGATAGGAAGACATCTGTGTCCAGGATCACCCTCCACCCTTCATCCCCCTCCACCACAAGGGCTGTTTATTGTGTATATGAAGAACTACAGAATGACAAGGAATGACAATACCAGTGTCCACACATGGAATCATAGCCCTCGTGGCTCAAAGCTCTGCCTCTAAGCCCCTGCCTGTGCCAAAACTACTTCTGTCCCGACAATGGGGTCTCCTCCTCTCTGGAAGTGCTATCCATGGGCACAGAGACACATGGGGAGATGGGGATCCTGAGGACCTGCAGAGGACCTGGGAAAATGTGCTCTTAGAGAAACAGGTAACCTATACATGTTAGTTGGGTTCAGCTAATTTATTTTACTTCGGAGGTACTTCTCAGCTTAAGTGCAGTACACTTTACAGGGTAATTGTGTCCTCTGGAAAAATGAGCTGAAATTCTAAAAGACAAAATTAACACAAATGCACTTTGATGTCTGGTGTTAAGTTTCCATGTTTTAGCTGTACCTGTGACACAGGACGCGAGAGAACATGCTCATGTGAACACAAGTGAAGGACACCGTGGGGACTTGCCACACAGGTAATTTTGGATTTTTTCTCTTCACAACTTAAGTTTCAATGCATGTTTTCTATGAAAAATATGCCACCTCTTATAGTTCAGATATTTGTGCCCAGGGCACACCTGAAGGGACTCTGGACAGCATGTTTACCAAAATGCTGATGGGTATGAAATTTACTTTGTCTAAGACCATTGTAAATGACACATACAAAAATATAAGTTGGAGTGAAGGCAGTTCGCATTTTCAAATTGTAAGGATACCCACAGATTTTTCTGAGCACATTAAAACCCTCAACAGAAGGAAACAGGAGAGGAAGAAACAGCAAGAGCAATGATTCCACATTGAGGAGATCCACAACGAATGAGGCAAGGTAGGAGACTTTCAAGTGGAGTGTGGTGTCATCTTCCTTGATTTATTCCAGGAACACATTGGAAAAGCCCTATGGTTCTCACCCTTAAGCACGCTTAGCTTCTAAAGTTACCACAAAGAGATGCCAGATGGAAAACAGGGAAGCCTGTAGACTCGGGGGTAAAGATTTTGCATTTGGGGAAAAAAAAAAAAAAAACGGCAAACATACCATACAACACGCAAACCAGAGACAATGGCAGGAGAGTGTCCTGTACAGAAAGATGTGGCTGTCTGTAAAGACTTAGAACTGAAAATGGCCACAGCATTTACCTTGTGCTTCTCGGCAGTTTTGGCACAGCCAGTGTCAATGTCACTGTTGGGTATGACACCTGCTCCTGGACCTGCAAAAAGCCCTAGAAGGGATGGAGGTTTATTCTGATTTGAGTAGACTGTTTGGAGATCAAAAAGAAAAACAAGAAACGCTCCCCTCATTCTTCCAACAGCTATCCCAAACCACATGCACAGGGTGTCCCGTGTGCCTCAGGTGATCCCCAAGAAGAACTTGAAGAACCATCCCTTATAACTTGATGAAGACTCCCAAAAGCCCTGATTCAGATGTATTCATCACTCATCGAACAACTATGGATGGCTGTGGGCACAACTAGATGGACATATGTTACGTTGTGCCTCATGCCTCATAGATCCCAGCACATGGACTGTGTACGGGGCATTTCTGCTGAAGCGCTATGTCTGCTTTTCTGCATACGGCCCCATTCCTTCTCCACAAGAGACGCCTGTAACAACACATGGTGGGGGAAATGATAAAGATGAGATCCTGAGAAACGAGGAATGTGGTAACGGCAGCAGACACATTCCCCTTGCATCACAATGGTCTGTGGTACCGCCTCTGCACCTTGGCCAAAGACCTAACAGCAACAAAAATAAGGTGAGTATGTTTTACAAGTCAAGTCCTAGTGCTCAGATCATCTTACCAAGTGTTGCAGGTGGAGGGGTTTCGGGTGGCCCCAGGGCCACCAAGGTTCAGGAGGTGGATGTGCCTAATAGTCCATGGGGGCGGGGCGTGTCTAGGGTAGGGCATGCAGAATCGTCCAGTTAACGGAGGAGGTCCCCAAGATCCAGACTGCCCTGCAGAACAGAAGTGACAGCTACATCCATATGCCAGACAAAAGAACCAATACCAAAAGCAGCTGTAACCCAGAGAAGAAGGTGTCAGCACCTGCCACCTTCTCTGCCACCAGGATCCAAGAGAGTAGCATCAGTACCTGAAAACTCTGTCCCTGCCACTGGATACCACCTACAGCTTGGGGTAGTAGATGCAAGAGGTTAACCTACTGCCACCACACATCACTGCCCATGTCTACGGAAGTAAAATGGCAAGGGTCCTGTCCTAGAGGGTTAACAGAAGTAATTACAGACTAATGAAGTAGCATTCTCCAGACAGGCACCATCCATGTCCAGGTTCACCCTGCATCCCTCCTCTACGGTGACTCCAGATGCTCTGCTTTTGGTATATTAAGAACACAAAAGAATGAGTGGGAATACATGGCTCATATTTTGCTCATGGAATCACAGCCACTCCTGGAAAAAAGTTCTGCAGCTGGACCCTCACTGTGCGTCCTCTGCTCCTCTCCCTGAGAAAGGAGTCTTCCCTCTTGGAGTGGAGGATGCCTGGAATCTTGCAGGGGAATGAGAGTTTTTGTGAGGAACAAGTTACTTGTGGTGAATGTCTACAAAGCTCAGATGTGTTCATCTTAATTCATAGGGCATTCTGACTTTAAGCATATTACAGGACACAGAGTCATTATGTGCAACAGAAAAAAAGAGGGAGAAAAATCACACAACAGATTTCATGCAAAAGTGTTTTGGTATAAAACTCCTGGTATGTGTCATGAGACTGTATCAGCTCTAACAGTGACTGGGGACACAACCAGAAACTGCTCATATAAACACAATTGAAGGACACAGTGTTCAAACTATTTTTACCTAAGGTATAGCCGGAAGGATTCCAGACAAGTCATTTACCAACAAAGACGGGAAGGTGATGAGAGATGACATTGACTTCATCTAGGACCACTCTAAATGGCACAGGGCACACGATATAAAGTTGGAGTCATGGTGTCGTTTTGTACTTTTGAATTTTAAACAATATGGAAGACTTTCTAACAGGTTAATCTCCTCGCCAGAATCAAGAAAGGAAGACACAGCAGCCACACTCTTCCCACAGAGGTCAGGTCTGGAAGGGGTCACCCAGGCCAGGAGACTTCTGTTTGGAGTGCGGGGTCATCCTCCTCTCATTATTTCCTGAAACTCATGGAAAAACCTTAAGGTACTCAGTCTCTAAGCACTTTTGGCTTCTAAACTTACCACAGAAAGGTGACAGACTAAAAATTGAGAAGCTTGTGGGCTCCTGGGTTATGAGTGTGCGTTTGGAAAACAAAGAAGAAACAGACATATCACACAACACGCAAAAAAAGACAAGGCCAGGAGAGCGTGCTGTACATAAAGACGAGGGTTTCCCCAAAGAGTTACAACTGAGAATGGTCCCAGCATTTACCTTGTCTGTATTCTTGGTACAGTCAGAGCTGCTGTAACTCACAGAGGTTTCAGCAGTTTCTCGATCTACTAAAGACCTTAGAAGGGACAGAGGTTTATTCTGCTTTTAGAGGACTGTGCGGAATGAAAACAATCCCTCATCTCATTCCTCAAATATCTTAAACTTTTCCCTACACTTGGGTCCCTGACCTGAGGCAGAGGGTATACCACATGCCTCAGGTGACCCCGAAGGATAAGGGGGAGAACCATTCCCTCACCTTGATAAAGACCTCATGGTGCCTTAGTTCATGTTGTTTTGTAATTAATCAAATAACTGTAGACAGGTCAGGCACAACTAGCAATTTAGAATTCATCAGTAAAACAGAGGTTTCTCAGTATACACCATGGGAAATCACGACTTCATTACAGATCAAGAATAAATATGAGGATGTTTGGATTCAGCATCTGACTCTTGATTTTGGCTCAGGTCACGATCTCACAGCTTGTGAATTCAAGCCCAGCGTTGAGTTCCTCACTGACAGTGTGGAGCCTGCTTGGCATTCTGTCTCTGCCTCTCTCAAAAGAAATAAACTTAAAAAAAAAAAGAATAAAATTGAGAATACTGGTTTGGTGTATATCCTCAATGAATCCTCAAGAAGGGTGCATTTCTTCAGACTTCAGGCAAATTGACAGTCTCTCAGCTTATCTACAAGCTGCCTTCCACATGAGAGCAGTTATTATATAACAGACTAATTTTACACTATTGAGAAAAGGAAAACTATGAGAAGTTAGCAGTGAAGCTGAAGAGTTGCACTGATACCATCAGAGGACTAAGCTAAGCTCTATGGAATTTGAAATGAGGGATGTAGGGCTACAGTTCCCAAAAACAAACAAAAATAAAGACCATTAAAACTAGTGAATAAATGACCTTCTCCTCAAATAAACTAAAGTCTTCACATTGAGTCCTGGTGGGAAGAAGGATGAGGCCCATGTCCTGTCATCCTTTCCAGGCTCTTCAGACAGGGGGATGCTAGAGGAGGTGGGAGGGTCACCGTCAGAGGAGGGGCATGAGCTCCACCAGTCACAGGGACAAGTGCCTCACTGCCTGTGGCACCAGAGGAGAACACCCTTCTGTCACCCCTCCAGACCACCTGCTGTCCTTCGTGCTTGTGACTCTTTCCAGACCACACGATGATCACCCACAGGAACAGGCTGCACAGCAGAAATTAGACTGCGGCACATCACAACGTGCTCCTTACCTCTCCTTGGAGGGTTCTGCGTCTCTGGTCTTGCAGCCATTGGTTTCTGTTTCATGTATCCCTCAGGCAGCGTCTTTGCTTCCATCCTGTCCAGTCTTGGATACAGAAAAATAATGGACTTCTATAAGAGTTGCAACACCACGTCGTCTACTAGACAACAAACAGTGCAGGGGTCATCCCTGGAAACACCCATAAAAACGCAACTCAAATGACTACACCTGTATTTCAAGTAAGCGACCTCCCTGCCCTGCTCCGCCATCTCCCTGTCCTAGATCTGAGTCTTGATCTGGGGGAGGAAAAAACACATCCACCTTCAGTCAGAAGGTGGTGCACCAAAGAAAGAGGAGGAAACAAGAAAACACTTACCTAGCTGTCCTGAGCATTCTTCTCATGAACTGTGATCTGAAAAAGCCAACAAAGAAAAGCCTGTGGTTAGGGATTCCAAGGGCCACTAGACACCCCCGCATGAGGTGCTAAGGGTTCAGTATGTCAGGCAGAACTCAGGTTACCTGGTGTCTAAAGATGAGTTCTGCCTGCTGCAGCTGTTCCCGTGTTTGTTCAATTTGTTGCCTGTGAGTTACAATTGCTCTTGTCAGATAAGGCCCAATATTGGGTATGATTTTAAATAATCTGCCCACGTTACCAACAACCTCATATCTGTCCCAGGACACAATTTATTCTTACACATGAAACACTTTTCACATGACTATCAATGTACAGTAGGATCAAAGCTATTGTTACATCCTTTCCTTACTCATTATTCCATGCCCGTAGGGTTCAGAGTTCATAGAATTCCTTCCCATTTTCAATCTTTCCCTAACTAATCATGTGACAAGTGTCTTTTAGCATAAAGCTCTATTCTTCTATAACTTATATCCTCATCATGTTTCCCAAGCTTGCAAAGATGAGGGCCATTAAATGGCACTACCATGTTTATGGATATGATTCATTGTACAACACACTGCTTTCCTACAGATTATGACAATTGACACCACGTCCGAGGAATGTTAGCATGGACAGGGTTTCCACACAGTCTGGCCACTACTTGAGATCCGTAAATGTTTAGAAACTTAATTGTTTTGTTCTTTCTAAAATTTAACTTTTTTTATCTGTTAATACTCCATGCGTATGTTGACTTTAAACATTGCAAAAAGATTAAAAACAAAAAAATGAACAGAGGTTTCATGAGCTGCTGGTAATTAGTAGCTGAACTCACTTGTACTTGTTTATTTCTTCTGTAGCTATTTTCTTTTTTTTTTTAATGTTTATTTTTGAGACAGAGAGAGAGTGAGCACACGCATGAGCGGAGGAGGGACAGAGAGAGATGTAACAGAATCTGAAACAGGCTCCAGGCTCTGACCTGTCAGCACAGAGCCTGATGCAGGGCTCGAACTCACAGACTATAAAATTATGACCTGAGCTGAAGTTGTATGCTTAAACGACTGAGCCACCCAGGTGCCCCTTCTGTAGCTATTTTCAAATTTTGCCTGCAGCTGCCAGCTGATTCTTCTTTGCTGCCAGTTCACAGTGTCATTTTCAGCTTCCTAAGTTGGGAAAGATATATACACAGTCAAGGCCAAGGTCCAGAAGTTCCCCCCTTTTTACCTCCCAGCACTCTTGAAGGCCTATTCAAATATCCCTTCCCCCACCTCTCCCATAAATGCACAGACTGACAACACAATCCGAGAAATGAAATGAACATCCCATTTAAGTTAAAGAAAATTCAACTTCTGTCTGTTGTAATGTCTCTGCTATTGGAACTGTCTTTTTAGTTCTCTGTTTCCTCTCCTTTATCATAAAGTCATCAAATAACATTGCACTTTTGGCCTTCCCAGAGTTGGTCTTTTGTTTGAGATGGTGAAAACTCATTTCATCAGTGAGTGAAAAACCATGTCTGACCAACTGTACCCATTAGGATGAAGCAAGGGATCATCACTAGTCTTACACCTCCATGGGGAGCCCTGATTCTCAGTCCAAAAGTTGTACCATGACACAGGCAATCACCTGAAAGGCGACCTTCCAGAATATGGTTGCCCTAACATTTCAGCTCACTCACAGACATCACTAGAGTTCAGGACTGCAACCCCTGCCTCCACCTTCAAAAGGCCAATCTTAGAACAACAACATCTCCTGGAGTACAACCTGATATGAACTGTCACACAGTCTGGGTTTACTTCCAGGAAACATATTTCAGATGGAAAACTCTCAACTTCATGGAGCCAAATCTACTTTAACAAGACTGGTTCCGTTGATCGTGAAGGCAGAAAAGGGCAATGCTTGGCAAGTCTGGGTTGCTGTGTTGCCCTCAGACTATTTTCTTTGTGGTGTTGATTGAGATGGTTTCAACTTGACACTTGATGTACTCAAGAATCACATGCAAAACTGAAAATCTCTTAGAAAATGACACAAAAGCAGTAGGCAGAGAAAGGCACATGGATTTCCTTCTGGTCTCTCATGCAGTCCTTCAGCAAATGCTTTCTGGAGTGGTTGTAATGCAATGGCTCTGTTGTAAGGGGAAGATAGAGAGGTGGTCAGGGTTCTGTACCTACTCACAGAAAGAGCTTCTGAATTAACAAAAACAAGATGCCAGTGAGAGCAAGCCCTAACCCCAGCTGTGGGAAGGACTAACATAAAGGTGAGTCTCCAGAAGGAGACTTCCAGAAGGAAGACTTCACTTTACAACATGAGTGAGGGACTCTAAAGTCTCCCATCTCTTCCTGAGAACAAAAGGAAATACTGTACAAAGGAAGAAGCATGTGACTGAATGCACCAAATATCTAACAACCCCATGAAGATATATAAGACCAAGATGGAGAAGAAGGAAGCCCGGGACAAAGCCAGCCTGGCAGTTGGACCCAAACTCCCTAGGACTCATCATTGATGTTGGGGGGGGGGCATACATTTGAACAGCAAAGAAGCTTAACAACTTTACGGGCACAGACTTAGAAGTAAACAAGTGTAGTTCAGGGGCGTCCAGCAAAGATGAGCTGGTGAAGCTGCAGGCTTTGGTCAAGACTCAGAAGAGTTACACTTAAAAATCAGGGGACAGGAAACAAATTGACTTTCTTAGGGATTGAGACTGCAGCGAACAATCTCACTGGCAGAATGGATGCAGGGATCCAGTACTTCTGGTACCCCTACCCACTTTCCAGAAAGCAACTTCCATTGTTTCTGCAGCAAGAGAATTCAATTTTTTCCTCACACATTTTTGACCCATGTCTGGTCCTGAACAAAAATGACCTAATTGCTGGGTGACAAAACAGTGTGATGCGATTGAAACCTATAGGACAGTGTAGGTGGATCCATAGTCGATCCAGATATTAACGTTATTAATGATGGTACCTTCCCTCTTCCACCCCAAATACATGACACAATGTGTGACAAGCACTTAAGACAGAAAGGAAAATGAAGGTTACATCACAGAAAGCAAGGTAGGAAGGGAAGGCACAATTCTACTGAATGCATTGGGCAAAAATACTCTGGACCCAGTTCCAATATAAATATAATTATCTCTACTGGTTGCCACATTCTCCCATAAAATGCAGTCCTTGTGACAGTTCTCACATGAACATCTTACTTTTCTAAAAAATTTTAACGTTTATTCATTTTTTTGATAGAGACAGAGTGCAAGTTGGGGAAGGGCAGAGGGAGATATAGAATCCAAAGCAAGTCCAGGCTCTGAACTGTCAGCACAGAGCCCGACGCGGGGCTCGAACTCATGGACCATGAGATCATGACCTGAGCTGAAGTCAGACGTTCAACCGACTGAGCCACCCAGGCGCCCCCATCTTACTTTTTTTGTAGGAACTTTTCTTTGTTCATAGAATTCTTCCAGGTTATGTGCTTTCTCCTTCAGCTGTTTGACTTTTGCTTCCTTTGTGGTTTTCACAGACCTTAATGCATTACACTTGTCTTCCAGGGCCTTTTTAATTTCTGGAAAAAAAAGGTGTTTTCTTGATAAACGTGCACATGACCTGAGTCTTGATTTTGGTGAGACAGAAAAAGGGCAAGAACCATGAAGGCATGAAAGTATTCTTTCCCTTACCAATGCAAAGTCATTGCCATCATATGGGGATTTCTCTCCAACAGAAAATATACCTTCTAGTTGATAGTTATTGGAACTCAAGTCTCTTAGCTCTACATCCTCGAATTCAACATTTGCATCTTGTGGTTAAGGCAGGTATGAGTAAAGACTTTCATGGAAAACTGATCACACAACAATTTGTACCTCACACGGCAAGATCATGCATTGCAATGAGCAAACACCTTGAGGCATGAATATAACTAGAAGACAAAGATGGTGGAAAATAGTTCATGCCTAACAACTCATAAATGGCTTTCTTAGTGGTATACATGTGTGTGTATGTATGTATGTATGTATGTTTATCCCCACATTCACGTTGAAAACTCACTATTCAGCCTTCAGAGAGAAAGAGACTAAATCATATGACTTCACTCATAGGAAGACTTTAAGAGACAAAACAGCACCACTCCAGGGACTATCCAAAATGACGAAACCAAAGAATTCCCCTCAGAAAAATGTCCAGGAAATAACAACAGGTAACGAACTGATCAAAAATGATTTAAACAATATAACAAAGTGAATTTAGAATAATAGTCATAAAATTAATTGCTGGGCTTGAAAACAGTATAAAGGGCAGCAGAGAATCTCTTGCTACAGAGATCAAGGGACTAATCCCTTGATTAGCCAGGAGGAGCTAAAAAATGCTATCAATGAACTGCAAAATAAAATGGAGACAGCTATGGCTCAGATTGAAGAGGCAGAGGAGAGAATAGGTGAACTAGAAGATATAATTATGGAAAAAGCTGAGAAAAAGATAAAAAAAATCCAGGAATATGAGGGGAAAATTAGAGAACTAAGTGATGGACTAAAGAGAAATAATACACGCATAATTGGTATTCCAGAGGAGGAAGAGAGAGGGAAAGGTGCTGAAGGTGTACTTGAAGAAATAATAGCTGGGAACTTCCTGGATCTGGGGAAGGAAAAAGGCATTGAAATCCAAGAGGCACAGAGAACTCCCTTCAGACGTAACTTGAATTGATCTTCTGCACAACATACCATAGTGAAACTGGCAAAACACAAGGATAAAGAGAAAATTCTGAAAGCAGCTAGAGATAAACGTGCTCTAACATATAAAGGGAGACCTATAAGACTTGTGACCAATCTCTCTACTAAAACTTGGCAGGCCAGAAAGGAATGGCAGGAGATCTTCAACGTGATGAACAGAAAAAAAAATATGCAGCAGAGAATCCTTTATCCAGCAAGTCTGTCATTTAGAATAGAAGGAGAGGTAAAGGTCTTCCCAAACAAACAAAAACTGAAGGAATTCGTCACCACTAACCCAGCCCTACAAAAGATCCTAAAGGGGATCCTGTGAGACAAAGTACCAGAGACATCGCTACAAGCATGAAACCTACGGACATCACAATGACTCTAAACCCATATCTCTATAACACTGAATGTAAATGGACTAAATGTGCCAACCAAAAGACACAGGGTATCAGAATGGATAAAAAAAACAAGACCCATCTATTTGCTGTCTACAAGAGACTCATTGTAGACCTGAGGACACCTTCAGATTGAGAGTGAGGGGATGGAGAACTATTTATCATGCCACTGGAAGTCAAAAGAAAGCTGGGGTAGCCATACTTATATCATACAAACTAGACTTTAAATTAAAGGCTGTAACAAGAGATGAAGAAGGGCATTATATAATAATCACAGGGTCTATCCATCAGGAAGAGCTAACAATTATAAATGTCTATGCGCTGAATACAGGAGCCCCCAAATATACAAAACAATTACTCATAAACATAACCAACCTTATTGATAAGAATGTGGTAATTGCAGGGGACTTTAACACTCCACTTACAGAAACGGATAGATCATCTACACACACGGTCAATAAAGAAACAGGGGCCCTGGATGATACATTGGATCAGATGGACTTGACAGATATATTTAGAACTCTGCATCCCAAAGCAACAGAATATACTTTCTTCTTGAGTGCACATGGAACATTCTCCTAGATAGATCACATACTGGGTCACAAGACAGCCCTTCATAAGTATACAAGAATTGAAATCATACCATGCACAGTTTCAGACCACAATGCTATGAAGCTTGAAATCAACCACAGGAAAAAAGTCTGGAAAACCTCCAAAAGCATGGAGGTTAAAGAACACCCTACTAAAGAATGAATGGGTCAACCAGGCAATTAGAGAAGAAATTAAAAAATATATGGTAACAAATGAAAAGGAAAATACAACAACCCAAACGCTTTGGGATGCAGTGAAGGCAGTCCTGAGAGAAAAATACATTGCAATCCAGGCCTATCTCAAGAAACAAGAAAAATCCCAAATACAAAATCGAACAGCATACCTAAAGGAAACAGAAGCAGAACAGCAAAGATAGCCTAAATCCAGCAGAAGAAAAGAAATAATAAAGATCAGAGCAGAAATAAACAATATAGAATCTAAAAAAAACTGTAGAGCAGATCAACGAAACCAAGAGTTGGTTTTTTGAAAAAATAAACAAAATTGATAAATCTCTAGCCAGGCTTCTCAAAAAGAAAAGGGAGATGACCCAAATAGATAAAATCATTAATGAAAATGGAATGATTACAACCAATCCCTCAGAGATACAAGCAATTTTCAGGGAATACTAGGAAAAATTATATGCCAACAAACTGGAAGAAATGGACAAATTCCTAAACACCCACATGCTTCCAAAACTCAATCAGGAGGAAATAGAAAGCTTGAACAGACCCATAACCAGCGAAGAAATTGAATCGGTTATCAAAAACCTCCCAACAAATAAGAGTCCAGGACCAGATGGCTTCCCAGGGGAGTTCTACCAGAGGTTTAAAGCAGAGATAATCCCTATCCTTCTCAAGCTATTCCAAAAAATAGAAAGGGAAGGAAAACTTCCAGACTCATTCTATGAAGCCAATATTACTTTGATTCCTAAACCAGACAGAGACCCAGTAAAAACAGAGAACTACAAGCCAATATCCCTGATGAATATGGATGCAAAAATTCTCAATAAGATACTAGCAAATCGAATTCAACAGCATATAAAAGCAATTATTCACCATAATCAAGTGGGATTCATTCCTGTGATGCAGGGCTGGGTCAACATTCGCAAATCAATCAATGTGATACATCACATTAATAAAAGAAAAGATAAGAACCATATGATTCTATCAATCAATGCAGAAAAGGCCTTTGACAAAATTCAGCAACCTTTTTTAATAAAAACCCTGAGAAAGTTGGGATAGAAGGAACATACTTAAAGATCATAAAAGCCATTTATGACAAGCCCACAGCTAACATCATCCTCAATGGGGAAAAACTGAGAGCTTTTTCCCTGAGATCAGGAACACAACAGGGATTTCCACTCTCACAGATGTTGTTGAACATAGTGTTGGAAGTTCTAGCATCAGCAATCAGACAACAAAAGGAAATCAAAGGCATCAAAATTGGCAAAGATGAAGTCAAGCTTTTGCTTTTTGCAGATGACATGATATTATACATGTAAAATCCGATAGACTCCACCAGAAGTCTGCCAGAACTGATACATGAATTTAGCAAAGTTGCAGGATACAAATTCAATGTACAGAAATCAGTTGCATTCTTATACACTAATAATGAAGCAACAGAAAGACAAATAAAGAAACTGATCCCATTCACAATTGCACCAAGAAGCATAAAATACCTAGGAATAAATCTAACCAAAGATGTAAAAGATCTGCATGCTGAAAACTATAGAAAGCTTATGAAGGAAATTGAAGAAGATATAAGGAAATGGAAAAAGATTCCGTGATCATGGATTGGAAGAATAAATACTGTCAAAATGTCAATACTACCCAAAGCTATCTACACATTCAATGCAATCCCAATCAAAATTGCACCAGCATTCCTCTCAAAACTAGAACAAGCAATCCTAAAATTCATATGGAACCACAAAAGGCCCCGAATAGCAAAAGTAATTTTGAAGAAGAAGACCAAAGCAGGAGGCATCACAATCCCAGACTTTAGCCTCTACTACAAAGCTGTCATCATCAAGACAGCATGGTATTGGCACAAAAAAAGACACAGAGACCAATAGAATAGAATAGAAACCCCAGAACTAGACCCACAAACGTATGGCCAACTAATCTTTGACAAAGCAGGAAAGAACATCCAATGGAAAAAAGACAGTCTGTTTAACAAATGGTGCTGGGAGAACTGGACAGCAACATGCAGAAGGTTGAAACTAGACCACTTTCTCACACCATTCACAAAAATAATCTCGAAATGGATAAAGGACCTGAATGTGAGACAGGAAACCATGAAAACCCTAGAGGATAAAGCAGGAAAAGACCTCTCTGACCTCAGCTGTAGCAATTTCTTACTTGACACATCCCCAAAGGCAACGGAATTAAAAGCAAAAATGAATTACTGGGACCTTATGAAGATAAAAAGCTTCTGCACAGCAAAGGAAACAACCAACAAAACTAAAAGGCAACCAACGGAATGAGAAAAGATATTTGCAAATGACATATCGGACAAAGGGCTAGTATCCAAAATCTATAAAGAGCTCACCAAACTCCACACCCGAAAAACAAATAACCCAGTGAAGGAATGGGCAGAAAACACGAATAGACACTTCTCTAAAGAAGACATCCGGATGGCCAACAGGCACATGAAAAGATGCTCAACGTTGCTCCTCATCAGGGAAATACAAATGAAAACCACACTCAGATATCACCTCACGCCATTCAGAGTGGCCAAAATGAACAAATCAGGAGACTATAGATGCTGGAGAGGATGTGGAGAAACGGGAACCCTCTTGCACTGTTGGTGGGAATGCAAATTGGTGCAGGCACTCTGGAAAACAGTGTGGAGGTTCCTCAGAAAATTAAAAATAGACCTACCCTATGACCCAGCAATAGCACTGCTAGGAATTTACCCAAGGGATACAGGAGTACTGATGCGTAGGGGCACTTGTACCCCAATGTTTATAGCAGCACTCTTAACAATAGCCAAATTATGGAACGAGCCTAAATGTCCATCAACTGATGAATAGATAAAGAAATTGTGGTTTATATACACAATGGAGTACTACGTGACAATGAGAAAGAATGAAATATGGCCCTTTGTAGCAACATGGATGGAACTGGAGAGTGTGATGCTAAGTGAAATAAGCCATACAGAGAAAGACAGATACCATATGGTTTCACTCTTGTGTGGATCTTGAGAAACTTAACAGAAACCCATGGGGGAGGGGAAGGAAAAAAAAAAGAGGTTAGAGTGGAAGAGAGCCAAAGCATAAGAGACTCTTAAAAACTGAGAACAAACTGAGTGTTGATGGGGGGTGGGAGGGAGGGGAGGGTGGGTGATGGGTATTGAGGAGGGCACCTTTTGGGATGAACACTGGGTGTTGTATGGAAACCAACTTGACAATAAACTTCATATATTGAAAAAAAAGAGACAAAACAGATGAACATAATGGAAGGGAAACAAAAATAATATAAAAACAGGGAGGGTACAAAACAGAAGCACACACAAATATGGAGAACAAACAGAGGGTTACTGGAGGGTTTGTGGGAGGGGGGATGGGCTAAATGGGTAAGGGGCACTAAGGAATCTACTCATGAAATAACTATTGCACTATATGGTAACTGATTTGAATGTAAATTGTAAATAATAAAAACTATAATTTTTAAAAAAATGAATGGGTGAACCAAGAAGTTAAAGAGAAAATTAAAAAGTACATGGAAGCCAATGAAATTGATACCACCACAGCCCAAAACCTCTGGGATGCAGCAAAGGTAGTCATAAGAGGAAGTTTTTAGCAATCCAGGCCTTCCTAAAGAGGGAATAAAGGTCTCAGATACACAACCTAACCTTATACCTTAAAGAGGTGGAAAAAAGATCATCAAATAAATACCAAATCCAGCAGAAGACAAGGAATGATAAGGATTACAGCAAAAATCAATGCTATCGAAACTGAAAACGAAAACAAAAACAAACAACAATAACCCCTCACACACACACACACACACACACAAAAAAAAAAAAAAAAAAAAACAAAAAACAAAAAACAGAAGAAGAGATCAATGTAACCAGAAGCTGGCTCTTTGAAATAATTAATAAAATTGTTAAACCACCAGCCAGTTGGATCAAAAAGAGTAAGGAAAGGACCCAAATAAATAAAATCAAGAATGAAAGAGGAGAGATCACAACCAACAAAGCAGAAATACAAACAATAGTAAGAGAATATTATCAGCAATTATATGCCAATAAAATGGGCAATCTGGAAGAAATGGACAAATTCCTAGAAATATATAAACTACGAAAACTGAAAGAGGAAGAAATAGAAAATTTGAACAGACCCATCACCAGTAAAGAATTGAATTAATAATCAAAAATCTCCCAAAAAACAAGAGCCCAGGGCGAGATGGCTCTCCAGGGGAATTCTACCAAACATTTAAGGAAGAGTTAACACCTATCCTCTTGAAGCTGTCCCAAAAATAGAAATGGAAGGAAAACTTCCAAACTTCCTATGAATCAGAATTACCTGGATTCCAAAACCAGACAAAGATCCACTAAAAAAGAAAAGTATAGACCAATTTTCATGATGAACATGGATGCAAAAATCTTCCACAAGATATTAGCCAACCAGATCCAACAATACATTTAAACTTTATTCACCACGACCAAGTGGGATTTATACCTGGAATGCAAGGCTGGATCCATATCCACGAAATAATCAATGGGATTCATCACATCAATAAAAGAAAGGACAAGAACCACCTGATGCACTCAATAGATGCAGAGAAAGCATTTGACAAAATACAGCATCCTTTCCTGATAGAAAGATTCCAACAAAAAACTGCTAGAAATGATCCATGAATTCAGCAAAGTGGCAGGATATAAAATCAATGCACAGAAATTAGTTGCATTCTTGTACACCAACAATGAAGCAACAGAAAGAGAAATCAGAGAATCGATTCCGTTTACAATTGCACCAAAACCCATAAAATACCTAGGAATAAATCTAACCAAAGAGGTGACAAATCTATACACTTAAATCTATAGAAAGATTATGAAAGAAATTGAAGATGACAAACACACAAAAACGAAAAACATTCCATGCTCCTGGATAGGAAGAACAAATATTGTTAAAATGTCAATAGTACCCAAAGCAATCTACATAGTCAATGCAATACCTATCGAAATAACACTAACATTCTTCACAGAGCTACAACAAACATCCAATTTTTATGGAACCAGAAAAGACCCTGAATAGCCAAAGCAATCTTGAAAAAGAAAACCTAAGTAGGAGGTATCACAATCCTGGACTTTAAGCTGTATTACAAAGCTGTAATCATCAAGACAGTATGGTACTGGCATAAGAACAGACACTCAGATCAATGGAACAGAATAGGAACAGAGAATTGGACCCACAGATGTATGGCCAACTAATCTTTGACAAAAAGAAAGAATATCCAATGGAATAAAGGCAGTCTCCTCAGCAAGTGAGCTGGGAAAACTGGACAGTGATATGCAGAAGAATGAGCCTGGACCACTTTCTCACACAAAAAGCACTCAAAACGGATGAAAGACCTAAATGTAAGATAGGAAGCCATCAAAATACTCAAGGAGAAAGCAGGCAAAAACCTCTTAATGTTGGCCTCCACAACTTCTTACACAACACGTCTCCAGAGGCAAGGGAAACAAAAGCAAAAATGAACTATTAGGACCTCATCAAAATATAAAGGCTTCTGCACAGAGAAGGAAACAATCAGCAAAACTAAAGGGCAACCAACAGATTGAGAGAAGATATTTGCAAAAGACATATGAGATAAAGGATTAGTATTCAAAATCTATAAAGAATATATCGAACTCAACACCCAAAAAACAAGTAATCCAGTGAAGAAATGGGCAAAGACATGAGCAAACACTTCTCCAAGGAAGACATCCAGATGACCAACTGACACATGAAAAAATCCTCAACATCACTCATCATTAGTGAAATACAATCAAAACCACAATGAAACACCCCCTCACCCCTGTGAGAATGGCTAACGTTAACAACTCAGGCAACAACAGATGTTGGCGAGGAAATGGAGAAAGAGGAACTCTTGCACTGCTGGTGGGAATGCAAACTGGTGCAGCCACTCTGGAAAACAGTATGTAGGTTCCTCAAAAAATAAAAAGGAGGACTATCCTACAACCCAGCATTTGCACTACTAGGTATTAATCCAAGGGAAACAGATATGCTATTTTGAGGGGACACGTGAACCCCAAAGTTTATACCAGTACTATCAACAATAGCTAAAGTATGGAAAAAGCCCAAATATCCATTGATGGATGAATGGATAAAGATGTGGTACATACACATACATATATATATACACACATATATACATACATATATATACATACATATATACATAGTATACATGTAGTATATATGTATTTCTATATATATAGTATATAGTGTATGTATATATGTATGTGTGTATATAAATATATATATATACACACACACATATATATGTATATATACATACACAATGGAGTATTACTCAGCCATAAAAAAGAATAAAATCTTGCCATTTGAAACTACGTGATTGGAGAGTCTCCTGGGACCTAACTGTCACCATAACCCTAACCATAACCCTCACCCTACACCTAACCCTATCTACCACACTAACTCTAAACCAGATCCACAGTTGCGCATGTGCCCTCACTTCAGCCCTACATGGAATTCACAACACTGGTGTCGCTTTGGCCTTGGTGACTTCCCTGTACCGAACCCTGACCCTAGCTAAGTGTCTATCCCCATGGGGACCCAATTCCAAAGTAACCCAACTGTAAACCTCAACCTACACCTAACCCTATCTCTAACCCGAACACTACACTTGACCTGCACCCTCGCATGGGCACTCAATTCAGCCCTCCAGCGAGATCACGAGACTGGAGTCTTTACGGCCATGGCGACATCCCTGGAAGGAACCCTAACGCTAGCTAAGGCTCTGTCCCCATTGGGACCCAATTCCAAAGTCTGACAACAGCTAGCACATGGGTTCAGGAATTGGTGCAGAAATAGTTGGCATGGAACGTGGAACATCACCATGTCATTTCCAAAGTGCGACTGCAACTGCACGAGAGGGTTCCTGAGGCCTACCCGAAGGGTGGCCCATACATTTGTTTGGCCTTGGAACCCAACTACTAAGACTGACGGGCACCCTCCCTTGTGTACTACACTCAGCTCTTCGGGTTAACAACTGCTCTGTTTGGGGTCAGTGCCTGGAGTCTAGTGGGACCTAACCCTAACAGTAACCCTAACCATAAACATCACCCTACACCAAAACTGATCTATCTCACTAAGTCTACACAGACCCACAGCCACGCATGCGTCCTCACTTCAGCCCTCCATGGAATTCACAAGACTGGTGTTGCTAAGGCCCTGGTGACGTCCGTGGACCAAACCCTAACCCTAACTAAGTCACTCTCCCCATGGGGAACCAAATCCAAAGTCTGACAACAGCACGCACAAGGGTACAAAAATAGGTACAGAATTACTTGGCATGGAAGGTGGATCATCACCATGTTATTTCCAAAGCGTGATTGCAGCTGCACGACAGAATTCCTGAGGCCTATTCAAAGGGTGCCCATATGTCTCTCAGTGTTTGGAACCTAAGGACTGATACTGACCGGCACCCTCCCTTGTGTACTCCACTCAGCACTTCAGGGATACAACTATTGTGCTGTGGGGTCAGTGCCTGGAGCCTCCTGGGACCTAACCCTAACTGTAATCTAACCATAACCCTCACCCTACACCTAACACTATATCTAACCCAACTCTGCACATGGCCCGCACCCTCTCATGGGCCCTCAATTCAGCCCTTGAGGGAGATCACGAAACTAGAGTTGTTTTGGCCCTGGTGACTTCCCTGGACTGAACCCTAACCCTAGCTAAGGCTCTATCCCCGTGGGGACCCAATTCTAAATCTGACAACAGCCCAGACACGGGTTCGAGAATTGGTACAGAAATAATTGGCATGAAATGTTGAACATCACCATGTCATTTCCAAAGCACGTCTGCACCTGCAAGAGAGGATTCCTGATGCCTACCGGAAGGGCGTCCCATACATTAGTCTGGCCTTGGAACATTAGTCTGGCCTTGGAACCCAAAGACTAATCCTGACAGGCACCCTACTGTGTATACTCCCCTCAGCTCTTTGGAGAGACATCTGCTCTGCTGTAGGGTCAGTGCCTGGAGGCTTCATGGACTTAACCCTATTGGTAACCATAACCCTAACAATAACCCTCACCCTATACCTAACCATATCTCTTAACACAAGCCCTACACTTGATCTTCCCCCTTGCATGGGCCCTCGATTCACCCTGGTGACTTCCTTCACCCTGGATTCGCTTCACCCTGGTGACTTCCCTGGCCCAAAATCTAAGGCTAGCTAAGGCTCTCTCCCCATGGGGATGCAATTCCAAAGTCTGACAACAGCACATACTCAGGTTCGAGAATCAGTGCAGAAATACTTGGCATGGAATGTGAACATCACCATGTCATTCCAAAACGCGACTGCAGCTGCACGAGAAGATTCTTGAGTCCTACACGAAGAGTGACACCTACATTTGTCGGGCCTTGGAACTCATAAGCTGATCCTGACCGGCAGCCTCCTTGTGTACTTCACTCAGCCCTTCGGGTTAACACCTGCTCTGCTGTGGGATCAGTGCCTGGAGTCTCCTGGGTCCTAACCCTAAACCTAACCTTAGTCCTAACCATAACCCTCACCCTACACCTAACCCTATCTATCACACTAACTCTACAGTCGACTCAAAGCCATCTATGTTCCCTCACTTCAGCCCTCCATGGAATTCACAAAACTCGTGTCTCTTTGGCCCTGGGGACTTCCCTGGACCGAAACCTAACCCTAGATAAGGCTCTCTCCTGATGGGGACCCAATTTCAAAGTCTGACAACAGCACACAAACGGGTTTGAGAATCGGTGCAGAAATACTCACATGGAACGTGGAACACCACCATGTCATTTGCAAAGCTTGACTGCAGCTGCACGAGAGGATTCCTGAGGCCTACCCAAAGGGTGGCCCATATATTTGGCCTAAGAACCCAAAGACTAATCCTGACTGGCAAACTCTCTTGTGTACTCCACTCAGCCCTTCAAGAAGACAGCTGCTCTCCTGTGGGTTCAGTGCCTGGAGTCTCTTAGGACCTAACACAAACCCTAATCTTAGTCCCCTAATCATAAACCTCACCCTACTGCTAACCCAATCTAGAACACTGACTCTACACCAGACCCCCAGCCGCCCATGTGCCCTCACTTCACCATCCATATTTCACAACACTGGTGTTGTTTCATCCCTGGTGACCTTCCTGGACTGAACCCTAACCGTCGCTAAGGCTCTCTCCCCATGGGGACACAATTACAAAGTCTGACAACAGCACACACCTGGGTTCGAGAATCGGTACAGAAATACTTGGCATGGAACGTGGAACACCATCATGTCATTGCAAAGCACAACTACAGCTGCACGAGAGGATTCCTGAAGCCTACCCAAAGGGTGGCCCATAAATTTGTCTGGCCTTGGAACCCAAAGACTAAGCCTGACCAGCACACTCCCTTGTATACTCCACTCAGCCCTTTGGGGACATAACTGCTCTGCTGTGGGATCAGTGCCTGGAGCCTCCTGGGACCTAACCCTAGCCCCAACTGAAACCCTAACCATAACCCTCACCCCACACCGAAACCTATCTAGCACACTTACTCTACAGCAGACCCATAGCCGCTCATGTGCCCTCAGTTCAGCCCACCATGGAATTCACAAACTGGAGTCGCTTAGGCCCTGAGACTTCCCTGGACTGAACCCTAACCCTAGCTAAGGCTATCTCCTCATGGGGACCCAATTCGAAAGTCTGACAACAGCACTCCACATGAGTTTGAGAATCGGTGCAGAAATACTTGGCATGGAACATGGAACACAATGATGTCATTTGCAAAGTACGGCTGCAGCTGCATGAGAGGATTCCTGAGGCCTACCCGAAGGGTGGCCCATACATTTGTCTGGCCTTGGAACCCAAAGACTAATCCTAACTGGAACGCTCCTTTATGTACTCCACGAAGCCCTCCAGGGAGACAACTACTCTCCTGTGGGTTCAGTTCCTGGAGTCTCCTGGGACCTAAGCGTCACCATAACCCTAACCATAACCCTCACCCTACACCTAACCCTATCTAGCACACTAACTGTACAGCCAACTCAAAGCCATCTATGTTCTCTCACTTCAGCCCTCCATGGAATTCACAACACTGGTGTCGCTTCATCCCTGGCGACTTCCCTGGACTGAACTTTACCTTAGCTAAGGCTATCTCCCCATGGTGACCCAATTCCAAAGTCTGACAACAGCACGCAAATGGGTTCAAGAATCGGTGCAGAAATAATTGGCGTGGATCCTGGGACATCACCATGGCATTTGCAAAGCATGACTGCAGCTGCACGATACGAATCCTGAGGCCTACCTGACGGGTGGCCCATACATTTGTCTAGCCTTGGAACCCAAAGACTAATCCTGACCGGCATCCTCCCTTGTCTACTCCACTAAGCCCTTCAGGGAGACACTACTCTGCTGTGGGTTCAGTTCCTGGAGTCTCCTGGTACCTAACCCTAACTGTCATCTGAACCATAACCCTCACCCTACACCTAACCCTATCTAGCACACTAACAGCACACTAACACTACAGCAGACTCACAGCCATGAATATTTCCTCACTTCAGCCCTCCATGGAATTCACAACACTAGTGTTGATTCAGCCCTGGCGACTTCCCTGGACCAAATCCTAACCCTAGATAAGGCTCTCTCCCCATGGGGACCCAATTCCAAAGTCTGACAACAGCACACACACGGGTTCGAGAATCGGTGCAGAAATACTCGCCATGGAACGTGGAACACCATCATGTCATTTGCAAAGCGCAACTAGAGCTGCACGAGAGGATTCCTGAGGCCTACCTGAAGGGTGGCCCATATATTTGTCTGGCCTAAGAACCCAAAGACTAATCCAGACCGGCAACCTTCCTTGTGTAATCCACTCAGCCCTTTGGGGAGACAACCGCTCTGCTGTGGGTTCAGTGCCTGAAGTCTCCTGGGACCTACCCAAACCCTAACCGTAACCATAACCATAACCCTCACCCTACACCGAATCCTATCCAGCACACTAATTCTACACCAGACTTGCAGCTGCCCACGTACCCTCACTTCAGCCCTCCATGGAATTCACAACAGTGGTGTTGCTTCATCCCTGGAGACTTCCCTGGACCAAACCCTAACCTTAGCTAAGGCTCTCTCCCCATGGGGACCCAATTCCAAAGTCTGACAAAAGCACGCACATGGGTTCGAGAATCAGTGCATACATACTCAGCATGGAACGTGAAACATCACTATATCATTTGAAAAGCACAACTGCAGCTGCACGAGACGATTCCTGAGGCCTACAAGAAGGATGGCCCATACATTTTTTAGGCCTTGGAACCCAAAGACTAATCCTGACTGGCACCCTCCCTTGTAAACTCCACTCAGCCCTTCGGGGAGACATCTGCTATGGTGTAAGTTCAGAGCCTGGAGCCTCATGGGACCTAACCAACCATAACCCTAACCATAACCCTCAACCTACACCTAACCCTATCTCTAGCCCTAACCCTATACTTGACCTGCCACCTCACATGGGCCCTCAAATCAGCCTTTGAGGAAGATCACGAAACTGGAGTCCTTTCGGCCCTGGGACTTCCCTAGACTGAACCCTAACCCTAGCTAAGTGTCTATCCCCATGGGGACCCTATTCCAAAGTCTGACAACAGCATGCACAAGTGTTCAATCGGAGCAGAAATACTCGACATGGAACATGGAACACCACCATGTCATTTGCAAAGCGCGACTGCAGCTACATGAGAGGATTCCTGAGGCCTACCCGAAGGGTGGCCCATACATTTGTCTGGCCTAGAAACCCAAAGACTAATACTGACTGACAACCTACCTTGTGTAGTCCACTCAGCCCTTCGGGGAGACAAATGCTCTGCTGTGGGTTCAGTACCTGAAGTCTCCTGGGACCTATCCAAACCCTAAATGTAACCCTAACCATAACCCTCACCCTACACCGAACCCTATCTAGCACACTAATTCTACACCAGACCTGCAGCTGCCCATGTACCCTCACTTCAGCCCTCCATGGAATTCACAACAGTGGTGTCGCTTCATCCCTGGCGACTTTCCTGGACCGAACCCTAACCTTAGCTAAGGCTTTTTCCCCATGGGGACCCAATTCCAAAGTCTGACAACAGCACGCACACGGGTTCGAGAATCGGTGCAGAAACAGTCGGCATGGAACGTGGAACACCACCATGTCATTTGCAAAGCGCTACTGCAGCTGCACAAGAGGATTCCCGAGACTTAAAAAAAAGTGGCCCATATATCTTTCTGGCCTTGGAACCCAAAGACTAATGCTGACTGGCACCCTCCCTTGTAAACTTCACTCAGCCCTTCAGGTACCTGGAGTCTCCTGGTACCTAACCCTAACCGTCATCTGAACCATAACCCTCAGGGAGGGAGCAGGGAGACAACTGCTCTGGTGTGAGTTCAGAGCCTGGACCCTCCTGGGACCTAACCCTAACCCCAATCGTAACCCTAACCATAACTCTCACCCTACACTGAAACGTATCTAGCCCACTTACTCTACACCAGGCCCACAGCCACACATGTTCCCTCACTTCAGCCCTCCATTTAATTGACAACACTGGTGTCGCATTAGCCCTGCCCACTTCCCTGGAATGAACCCTAACCTTAGCTAAGGCTTTCTCCCCATGGGGACCGAATTCCAAAGTCGGACAACAACACACACATGGGTTAGATCATCGGTGCAGAAATACTTGGCATGGAACGTGGAACATCACCATGTCATTTGCAAAGCGCGACTGCAGCTGCATGAGAGGATTCCTGAGTCCTACCCGAAGGGTGGCCCATATATTTGTCTGGCCTTGGAACCCAAAGACTTATCCTGTCTGACACCCTCCCTTGGGGACACCACTCAGCCCTTCATGGAGACAACAGCACTGTTGTGGTTTTCAGTGCCTAGAGCCTCCTGGGACCTTATCCTAACTGTAATCATAACCCTACCCCTAACCCCCACCCTAAACCTAACCCTATCTAGCACACTAACTCTAAACCAGATCCTTAGTCGTGCATGGGCACTCGCTTCAGCCCTCCATTGAATTCAAAACACTGGTGTCGCTTCAGCCTTGGTGACTTCCATGTACTGAAACCTGATCCTAGCTAAGTGTCTATCCCCATGGAGACCCAATTCCAAAGTCTAAAACAGCACACACACAGGTTCGAGAATCAGAGCATAAATACTTGGCAAGGCATGTGGAACACCACCATGTCATTTGCAAAGCGCGATTGCAGCTGCATGACAGGATTCCTGAGGCCATTTCCAAGGGTGGCCAATACATCTGTGGCCTTGGATCCTAAGAACTGATACTGACCGACACCCTCCTTTGATTACTCCACGCAGACCTTCGGGGACATAACTGCTCTACTGTGGGGTTACCACCTGGAGCCTCCTGGGATCCAAACCTGACTTTAATGGTAACCCTAACCATAGCCCTCAACTTACACCTAGCCCTATCTCTAACCCTAACACTATACTTGACCAGCACCCTTGCAAGGACCCCCAATTCAGCCCTTGAGGAAGATCATGAAACTGGAGTCGCTTTGGCCCTGGCAACTTCCCTGGACCAAATGCTAACCGTAGCTCAGGCTCTCTCCACATGAGGACCAAATTCCAAAGTCTGAAACAGCATAAACATGGGTTTGAGAATTGGTGCAGAAATACTCAGCATGGAACGTGGAACATCACCATGGAATTTGCAAAGCACGACTGCAGCTGCATGATACGAATCCTGAGGCCTACCTGAAGAGTGGCCCATACATTTTCTGGCCTTGTAACCCAAAGACTAACCCTGGCCAGCACCCTCCCTGGTGAACTCAACTAAGCCCTTCGGGGAGACAACAACTCTGTTGTGAGGTAACTGCCTGGAACCTGCTGGGACCTAACCGAAACCCTAAACTTACACCTAACGATATACGTCAAGCTACACCTAAACCTGTCTCAAACCCTGACCCTATACTTGACCTGCAACCTCGCATGGGCCCTCAATATAGCTCTCAAGGAAGATCAGGAAACTGGAATCGCATTGGCGCTGAGACTTCCCTGGGCCGAACCCTAAACCGAGCTAAGACTCTCTTCCCATGGGGACCCAATTCCAAAGTTTGATAACACCACACACTCGGGATCGGGAATCGGTGCAGAAATACTCGCCATGGAATGGGAAAATTCACCATGTCATTTGAAAAGCACAACTACAATGGAACGAGAGGATTCCTGAGGCCTACAAAAAGGGTGACCCATACATTTGTCTGGCCTTGGAAACCAAACACTAATGCTGTCCGGCACCCTCTCTTGTGTACTCCACTCAGCCCTTTGGGGAGAAAACTGCACTAATGTGGGTTCAGCGCCTAGAGCGCCCTTGGACCTCACATTAACCCTAACCCTAACTTTAACCCTAACCCTAACCATAACCCTAACCAGAATCCTCAACCTAACTGTAACCCTATATCGAACCCTAACCCTACACTTGACACGTAATGTCGCATGGGCCCTCCTTTAAGCCCTCAAGGCAGATCAGGAGACTGGAGTCGCTTGGACCCTGGCGACATCCCTGTACCAAACCCTAATCCTAGCTAAGACTCTTTCCTCATGGGGACCCAATACCAAAGTCTGACAACACCACGCACCTGGGGTCATGAAGCGGTACAGAATCACTCGGCATAGAACAAGTAATATCACCATGTTTTTTCCAATCCCGGTTGCAGCTGCCCAAGATGATTCCTCAGGCCTACCCCAACAGTGGCCCAAAGAGTTGTCTAGCCTTAGAACACAAAGACTAATCCTGACCGGCCCCTCCCTTGTGCCCTCCACTCAGACCTTCAGGGAGGAAACTGCACTGCTGTGTGTTCAGCGCCTGGAGCCTTCTGGGACCTAACTGTAACCCTACCCTACCCCTAAGCAGAACCCTCAACCGATCGCAAACCCCAACTTGAACCCTAACACTCCACGTGACTGCACCGTCTCCTGGGGCCGCACTTCAGCCCTTGAGGGACATCAAGAGACTGGAGTCTCTTGGGCCCTGGCGACGTCCCTGGACCGAACCCTAACCCTAGCTAAGGTTCTCTCTCCATGGGGACCCAATACCAAAGTCTGACAACACCACACGCCTGGGGTCATGAAGCAGTGTAGGCTCAGTCTGCATAGCACCTGGAACATCACCATGTCATTTCCAAGGCCCAGCTGAAACTGTCCGAGAGGATTCCTGAGGCCTGACCTACCAGTGGTCCATAGAGTTGCCTGGCCTTGGAACCCAAAGACTAATTCTGACCTGCAACCTCCTTCAACCCTCCACTCAGCCCTTAGGGGAGAAAATTGCACTTGTGTGGGTTCAGTGCCTGGAGCATTCTGGAACCTAACCCTAACACTAACCTTACCCTAACAAGAACCCTCAACCGAAACTTAACCCCATTTCGAACCCTAACCCTACACTTGACCTGCACTGTCGCAAGGGGCCCTCATTTCAGCCCTTGAGGGAGATCACGAGACTGGAGTCGCATCAGCCCTGGTGACGTCCCTCGAACGAACCCTAACCGTAGCTAAGGCTCTCTCCCCATGGGGACCCAATACCAAAGTCTGACAACACCATGGGCCTGAGGTACAGAAATGGTGCAAGATCACTCGGCATAGAACCTAGAACATCACCATGTCATTTCCAATGACTGGCTGCAGCTGCCAAAAGGATTCCCGATGCATACACGACCAGTGGCCCAAGGAGTTTTCTGTCCTTGGAAGCCAAAGACTACTCCTGACCAGGAACCTCCCTTGTCCCCTAAACTCATCCCTTCAGGGAACAAATGCACTACTGTGGGTTCAGCGCTTGGAGACCCTGGGACCTCACCCTAACCCTAAAGCTAACCCTAACATTAATCCTAACCATAACCTTAACCTGAGTCCTCAACTGAAACGTAACCCTGTCTCGACCCTAAACCCTACACTTGACCAGCAATGTCGCATGGGCCCTCATTTCAGTCATAGAGAGAGTTCACGAGACTGGAGTCTCTAGTACCCTAGCGACGTCCCTGGACCAAAACCTAACCCTAGCTAAGGCTCTATCCCCATTGGGACCCAATACCAAAGTCTGACAAAACCACACGCTTGGGGTCAGGAAGCGGTGCAGGATCACTTGGTATAGAACCTAGAACCTCACCATGTCATTTGCCAGGCCCGGCTGCAGCTGCCTGAGAGATTCCTGAGGCCAACTCGAACAGTGGCCCATAGAGTTGTCTGACATTGGAACCCAAAAACTAATCCTGACTGGTACCCTCCATTGTGACCTCCATTCAGCCCTTAGGGAGACAACTGCACTGCTGTGGGTTCACCAACTAGAGCCTCCTGGGACCTAACCCAAAGCCTAACCCTAACCCTAGCCAGAAATGTAACCAGAACCCTTAACCAGATCATAACCCTATCTGGAAACCTAACCCTACACTCGCATAGGCCCTAAATACAGCCCTCGAGGGAGATCACGAGACTGGAGTCTCTTCCTGCCTGGCGACGTCCCTGGAACAAAATGTAACCCTAGGTAAGGCTCTCTACACGTGTCCCAATACCAAAGTCTGACAACACCATGCGCCTGGGGTCAAGAAGAGGTGCAGGATCACTCGGCATAGAACCTGGAACACTACCATGTCGTTTTCCAGGCCGGGCTGCAGCTGCTGGAGAGGATTCCTGAGGCCTACCTGACCAGTGGACCATAGAGTTGTCTGGCCTGGGAAATCAAAGACTAATTCTAACCAGCACCCACCCTTGTGCCCTCCATTCAGCCCTTTGGGGAGACAACTGCACTGCTGTGGGTTCAGAACCTGGAGCCTCCTGGGACTTAACTGTAATGGTACCCTAATCCTAACCAGAACCCTCAACTGAAACCTAACCCCATCTCAAACCCTAACCCTACACTTGAGCTGCACCACCACATGGGCCCTCACTTCAGCCCTCCAGGGAGATCACGAGACTGGAGTTGCTTCGGACCTGGTGATGTCCCTGGACTGAACCCTAAGCCTAGGTAAGGCTCTCTCCCCATGGGGACCCAATACCAAAGTCTGACAACACCACGAGCCAGAGGTCATGAAACCATGCAGGACCACTCGGCATAGACCCTGATACATCACCATGTTGTTTCCAAGGCCCGGCTGCAGCAGCCCGAGAGGATTACTGAAGCCTACACGACCAGTGGTCCATAGAGTTGTCTGGCCTTGGAACCCAAAGACTAATCCTGACCGGCACCTCCCCTTATGCCCTCGACTCAGCCCTTTGGGGAGACTACTGCACTGCTGTGGGTTCAGCTCCTGGGGTCTCCTGGGACCTAACCCTAACTCTACCCCTAATCAGATTCCTCAACCAAACCCTAACCCTATCTCGAACCTTAACCCTACACTCGGGGTCCAGAAGAGGAGCAAGATTACTTAGCATGGAACGTGGAATATCACCATGTAATATCCAAAGCCCAGATGTCATTGCAGAAAGGGGGCTGCATGTGAGTCTTTCTGAGGCCTACCCAAAGGGTGGCCCATATATTTGTCTGGTCTTGGAACCCAAAGACTAATGTCAATACTTTAGCACTTTATCTCATTTGGAAAAGACCTAGATGTCCAATGAATTCAATTTCAATTTTACATCCTAGCAAAACTGATATATTTCATGTTACCAAAGACTTTGAAAGCTATCTTCACAATTACCTATGAAAATTTTGAGAAAGAATTAACCATCATTTTAAGTTATCTTTTTGCTAACAAATTGCAACACAGATAACATGAGCTTATTTGACCTTTAGTAAACCTAGATAAAGTTTTCTAACTAATGCTGATAACTCTACTTTTAATTAAGCCAACACACTTAAATTATTTTGTATACCTAATTAAGTTTCTCTTGCATCCACTTAAAAGACACTCAATTTGTTCCCTATTGTCAGTTTTTACCTGGGACACTGATGGGGAGATCTGAATTGGGTGGCCCAAGGGAATGCTCTTCACTCCCTGATATTAAAAGGTGGGAGGGGAAACCAATGGTGCCTGAGGCACTGAGGATGGTATAGGAGCCAGTTATGCAGGCCTCACCTAAGGTGGTGCAGAAACAGGAGGAGGGGGGAAAGGCAGAAGAGGTAACATTCTTCCTAAAAGCCCGAGGCAGATAAAAGCCTAGAGGGCAGAGAGAGAGAGAGAGATCTCCTGGTTCTAAAGTCTGTCAACTTGAACAGATGAGCAGATGTCAGGTTTTTTTCCACCAACAAGTGGAATTAGGCAGTCCGTGTTGGGCTAGAAAAGACAGAGAACTTCCACCGATTAAAAGGAGTTTTGACAGCGGCTTGGGAATATTCCTGAAAGCCTCCAATCTGAGGTAGACTAACTAGAGACAGTTGGCTCTAATCACCATAGTCATTGACCCAGGAAATGAATGAGCGAGAGGCCCCCACATACAGTTACAATAACTGGAATGTATTAGGAAAAACAGTGAAAGAGTGTTAGAGTCCTCTTTGCTAGGGATGGCCTGTGTCTTTTTCTTTCCCCACACCCTGTGTTAGGTTTTGGAACACTTCTATATATTGATCAGGGTTGTCTGCACCTTTGCTCAGGTCTTTTTATTTGCTTAGAATATTCCAATGAAAATGGAACCTTCACGGGATCAAATTCACCATGAAGCATTTTAGTCAATGGATACATTGAATGTGTCTTCCTTTCAAGGGGAAGATTTTTCATCTCTGACAATCCTGGATAAGGAGGGCATGAGGGTCTAACAGGTGGCTTTTTCTGAGAAGAGCCCTCAGAGGGCACGCCTACAAGAACTTGCTTTTATCAGCCCCTTTATGGGCCAGAAGGTTGGCACCTAACTTACAACTCTTACATAAGGAAATTTTGACCATTTACCCTCTCTTTAACAATATAGATCCAACTTTAAGATAGTACTGACTGAGTGCCTCCCTCAGGAGACCAGGAAATCTCCATTCTCTAGAAGGTATTTCAGGCACCTCTTAGCATTTTCAGGTCCAATATCAAGTCCTGACCCAGATAAGACTCCCGAGGAATTTTCACACTGTCTTAAGCCATATTGGTCACCAAAGAACCATGGATTAGGATTTACCGAGGGGTCTGTGGGCCACATATGGAGAAGTGGTTCCCCTGCTTGGAGGGCATTTGGTAGAGGCCATACAGCCTCCCCACAGGCAAAAGTCCCAGCAGACCCTGGAGAGAAGTCATGTTTGCTAGTATTAGAACAAAGATGTCAGAGTGGAGTGAAACCTGGTACCAGCTATGTGTTGTAATTTGCCATAATCTCTGAACCTTTGCTACTGCAAGGATCGCATGACCATTTTCTGAGGCAAGCTAGCATCCAGCCATTGCTCAGTGAGACCCTTCCCCAGATGGTCGGAGTGGGTTCAAGCAGAAGAGTTCTCAGAAGTGAGGGGCTTGGAAACACAGCCCCATCTGAGATAAAATTTGAGAGAGAGAGGTGCGGCCTGGCAGGCTGACAGCTTGGTCACAGACAGTGTAGACGCGGGAAGTGGATGGAAGCCAGAGACAAAGGAGGAGTACTTGACTGTGGGTGGGTGAGAGCACAGGGTTCCTGTGCCAGAAACTAGGAAGCTGGGTGATGCCAGTTTCACCTGTCTCATGCATGTGCATGCACATGCTCACATGCCACAACAATCCAGCTAGTAAGCGAAGCAGCACCACCTAGTGGAAAATGGAACTATTATATCAAGCCCTGTCCAACTGTGCCCTCTAAGCACATGCCCTAGAAGATGACTACAAACCTCTCTGCCTGCTTAGAGTATGGATTATAGAGTGCTTCACAGTTCGAGTTCTAGGGGCAACTGGATGTAACTTGATGCAGATTTCATTCTGTCTGCTGGTTCATGTGTTTGATTTTTTTTCCTTTTCCACCTTTCTTTTCTTTTTCTTGCATACAGAAAGGAAAATATTTTTATTTTCCTTTTTTTAAAAAATTAGTTTTGGGGCGCCTGGGTGGCGCAGTCGGTTAAGCGTCCGACTTCAGCCAGGTCACGATCTCGCGGTCTGTGAGTTCGAGCCCCGCGTCAGGCTCTGGGCTGATGGCTCGGAGCCTGGAGCCTGTTTCCGATTCTGTGTCTCCCTCTCTCTCTGCCCCTCCCCCGTTCATGCTCTGTCTCTCTCTGTCCCAAAAATAAATAAAAAACGTTGAAAAAAAAATTAAAAAAAATTAGTTTTACCAAGTTTTTAAAATTTTTGTAAATATTTTTATTCTATTTAATTTCTTCATTTCATTGTATTCTATTTTGTTGTGTATACATATATATTAATTTTTAAACTTTTTCTTTTTAAATTGTTTTTTATTTTTTCACTTATTTCCTTTATTCCTCTATTCTATCAAACTTCTTTCAACCACCAGATGGAAACATACCTAGGATATAGCTACCTTTACTTGATTTTTTGTGTTGTTTTTAATTTCTTAATTTAATTTTTTTATTAATGTTTTTACTTCCTCCAAAATGACAAAGTGAAGGAATTCAAACTAAAAGAAATAACAGGAAGAAATGGCAACAAGGGGCTTATTCAACACAGATATGGTAAGATGTCTGAACTAGAATTTAGAACCACAATAATAAGCATACTAGTACAGGTTGAGAAAAGCATAGAATCCATTTCCCTTCCTGCGGAGATGAAGGAAGTAAAATCTAGTCAGGATGAAATTAAAACTATTATAACTGAGAAGTAATCTTGAATGGATGTCACAGTGGAAAAAGTGGACAAAGCAGAGTAATGAATCAGCAACAGAGAAGATAAAATAATGGAGAATAATTAAGCATGAAAAACATAGGGAAACAAAGGCAAAATAGCATAATACAAGAAGTAGAGAACTCAGTCTTAAAAAAAAAAAAAAGGGATATCATCTGAATCATAGGAGTCCCAGAAGATGAAAAGAGAGAAAAAGGGGCAGAAGGTTTATGTAAGCAAATTGTAGGGGAAAACTTTTCTAATCTGGGATGGAGACAGACATCACCATTCAAGGAGCACAGAGAACTCCCATTAGAGTCAACAAAAACCAACCATCAAAAAGGCATATCATAGTCAAATTCAGGAAAGGAAAGAAATATGAAAGCAGCAAGGGAAAAAAGTCCTTAACCTACAAGGGAAGACAGGTCAGGTTGGCAGCAGATCTGTAAACAGAAACTTGGCAGGCCAGAAAAGAGTGGCAGAATATATTCACTGTGCTGAATCGGAAAAATACGCAGCCAAGAATTCTTTCTCCAGCAAGGCTGCCATTCAAGATAAAGGAGAAATAAAGGGTTTTCCAGACAAACAAAAACTAAAGGAGTTTGTGACCACTAAACCAGCCTTGCAAGAAATGTTAAGGGGGACTCTCTGAGGGGAGAAAAGATGAAACGGAACAAAAAGACCAAAAGCAACAAAGACTAGAAAGGACCAGAGACCACCACCAGAAACTCCAACTCTACAGGCAACACAATGCAATAAATTTATATCCTTCAGTACTCACTCTAAATGTCAATGGACTAAACGCTTCAATCAAAAGACATAGGGTATCAGAACAGATAAGAAAATAAAGTCTATCTATAGGCTGTTTACAAGAGACCCATTTTAGACCTAAAGACACCTTCAGATTGAAAGTAAGGGGATGGAGAACACCTTCAGATAGAAAGTAAGGGGATCTATCATGCTGATGGTCGCCAAAAGAAAGAGTAGCCATACTGATACCAGACAAACTAGATTTTAAAATAAAGACTGTGCAAAGAGATTAAGAAGGGCATTTATCATAATTAAGAGGTCTACCCACCAAGAAGAGCTAACAAATGTAAACATTTAAGCCCCCAATGTGAGAGCACCCAAATATATAAATCAATTAATCACAAATACAAATACACTTTTTGATAATAATACCATAATAGTAGGGGACTTCAACTCCCCACTTACAACAATGGACAGATCGTCTAAGTAGAAAATCAACAAGGAAACAATGGCTTTGAATGACACACTGGACCAGATGGACGTAACAGACATATTCATAACATTTCTTCCTAAAGCAGAAGAATACACATTCTTCTTCAGTGTGCATGGAATATTCTCCAGAATGGAATACTTTACTGGGTCACAAATCAGCCGTCAACAAGTATAAAAGGATCAAGATCATACTGTGTATAATTTCAGATCACAATGCTATGAATCTCAAAATCAACCATAAGATAAAATTTGGAAACCCCACAAAAACTTTGAGAGTAAAGAACATCCTATTAAAGATGAATGGGCTAACCAAGAAATTAAGGAGGAAATTAAAACGTACACGGAAGCCAATGAAAATGATTACACATCAGCCTGAAACCTCTGGGATGCAGCAAAAACAGTCATAAGAGGGAAGTATATAGCAATCCAGGTCTTCCTAAAGAAGAAAGGTCTCAAATACACAATCTAACCTTACACATTAAAGAGCTTGAGAAAGAACATAAAATAAAGCCCAAAACAGGTAGAAGAAGTGAAAAAATAAAGATTTGAGCAGAAACAAAAGATACCAAAGTCAAGAAAACAGTATAACCGATCAGTAAAACCAGGAGCTCGTTCCTTGAAAGAAGTAACAAAATTGATAAAACCCTAGCCAGATTGATGACAACAAAAAAGGAAAGGACCCAAATAAATATAATTAAGAATGAAAGAGGAGAGATCACAACCAACACTGCAGAAATGAAAAAAAAAAACAATCTTAAGAGAATATGATGAGTAATTATATGCCATTTAACTGGGAAATCTAGAAGAAATGGAGAAATTCCTAGAAACATATTAGCTACCAAAAGTGAAACAGGAAGAAATAGAACTTTTGAACAGACCCATCACCAGTAAAGAATGTGGATTATTAATTAAAAATCTCCCAAAAAACAAGAGTCCAGGGCCAGATGGCTTTCCAGGGGAACTTTACCAAATATTTAAAGAAGAGTCAACACCTATTCTTTTGAAGCTTTCTCAAAAAACAGAAATGGAGGACAAGCTACCAAACTCATTCTATGAGTCCAGCATTACCTTGATTCCAAAACCAGACAAAGACCCCACTTAAAAGGAGAATTACAGACCATTTACCCTGATTAACATGGATGAAAAAATTCTCAACAAGATACTAGCCAAGCAGATCCAACAATACATTAAAAGATTTATTCACAAAGACCAAGTGGGATTTATACCTGGGATGCAAGGCTGGTTCAATATCTGCAAATCAACCTATATGATACATAACATTAATAAAAGAAAGAAAAAGAACCACTTGATCCTCTCAATAGATGCAGAGAATGAATCTGACAAAATACAGCATCCTCTCTTGATAAAAACCCTCAAGAAATGAGGAATAGAAAGATCATACCTCATCATCATAAAAGCTAGATACAAAAGACCCACTTCTAAGATCACCCTCAATGCGCAAAAACTGAGACCTTTCCCCTTAAGGTCAGGAACCTGACAAGGATGACCATGCTCACCACTCTTATTCAGCATAGTGTTGGAAATCCTAGCCTCAGCAATCAGACAACACAAAGAAATAAAAGGCAGACAATTCAGCAAGGAGGAAGTCAAAATTTCAGTCTTTGCAGTCGATATGATATTCTTTGTGGAAAATCCAAAAGATTCCACCAAAAACACTACTAGAACTCATACATGAATTCAGCAAAGTCGCAAGATATAAAATCAATGTACAGAAATCGGTTGGATTCCTATACACCAATAAAGAAGCAGCAGAAAGAGAATCAAGAAATCGATTCCATTTACAATTGCATCAAAAACTATAAAATATCTAGGGATAAACCTAACCACAGGGGTGAAAAATCCATACAGTGAAAACTATAGAAAGCTTATGAAAGAAATTGGAGAAGACACCAAAATTGGAAAAATATTCCATGCTCATGGTTGGAAGAACAAATATTGTTAGAGTGTTGATACTACCCAAAGAAATCTACATATTCAATGTAATCCCTATCAAAATAACTCCAGCATTCTTCACAGAGCTACAACAAAATCCCTAAAATTTATTTGGAACCAGAAAAGACCCTAAATAGCCAAAGCAATCCTGACAAAGAAAAGAGAGTGGAGGTACCACAAGTCCGGACCTCAGGATGTATCACAAAGCTGTAATCATCAACACAGTATGGTACTGGCACAAAAGCAGATACATAGATCAACGGAAACGAATAGAGAAACCAGAAACGGACCCACAAATGTATAGCCAACTAATCTTTGACAAAGCAGGAAAGAATATCCAATGGAAAAAAGTCTCTCCAGCAAATGGTGCTGGGAAAACTGGAGAGTGACATGCAAAGGATGAAACTGGACCACTTTCTTACACCATACACAAAAGCAAACTCAGAACGGATGGAAGACCTAAACGTAACTCAGGAAGCCATCAAAATCCTAGAGGAGAAAGCAGGCAAAAACTTCTTTGACCTTGGCCACAGCAACTACTAACTTGGCATGTCTCTGGAGGCAAGGGGAATAAAAGCCAAAATGAACTATTGGGACCTCAATAAGATAAAGAGCTTAACCGACTGAGCTACCCAGATGCTCCTCCACTGAGCAATTTTAATGGCTTTTCCTAAGCCTGCAGGTTGAAACAAAGTTCAGTCTTATACCAAAAAAGCCTCATGAATCTGTTCACAATTACCACCTTTGACTCTAACTTGTCTTTAATGAAAACTCTGCCCCTCCTTTAGATCTATGTTTGTTAATGTGCTAGTCTGGGACTTTTCCCTTTTAGTTAAAAGGACCAAGAATGGGATGGGAAACTATGTCCACTCTAGGTTTAATTAACCTGGAAAATCACTTTGCTCAGAGCCTAGATGAGTCATCTAGTGGAAAGACTGTTAAATTTTCAATGCTCAACTCCAGCAAATAAAGGCCACCTGAAACTAGAAGTCTAGTTCCTGCTGTGACCGCAAGAACTAGGACATTGAAAAAAGATGGTTATAAATTTAAGAGCTTCAAGGCCCTGCAGCCCTCTTTCCAACCTTTTCAATGTCCTCCCAATTCCCAATGATGGGATTCCAAGGCACCATGGAGCCCTTCTCAAGCCTCCCTCTTAATCTCTTTGGAGAAACTACTCTCCAGATTGGGAATGAATGTATCTCTGTCTTTACTGAAGCTGGAACTAACCCCAGTGCTATAAAGCGGCCCTAGCCTCGGAGTACAAAAACAGCTCAATTAGTGCGGATCTATTAGATCTCAACACGTTCCTATCTCTGAACCTATGCCCTTTGATCAAAGCCCTTTGAGAGACATGCACCCTATTCTCCTTAGTTCTTCGACCCCTATTCATTAACTGGACTGAGATTTCTTAGAAAAATACCATGATGGAATTTCTTTTGCCCAAAAGGGAAAAATAATTCTAGAATTTGACAACAGAAACCAAAATAGCAAAAAGGGGAAACAAATGATCCTTTGGCACCTTTTCTGTGCCATGTCTGTGCTGGTACTATAGCTGAGTCTGGAGGTACTGATCATTTATTCCTATTGGATCAGCTCCCATCCTCGTTATGGGCAAAATCTTCAGATGATCTTGGCAGAATTCACAGTGTACCTCCCGTCAAGATTCAAATCAATCCTGCAAAACTTCTCCCTAGAATTAATCAATATCCTCTCATTTAAGAAGGCCTTCAATGAATCAACACCGTAATAGAATGTTACAAGGCTCATAATCCCCTGCAGTAGTTCATATAACACCTCTATTATACCTGTGAGAAAACCCAACTGCTGAGGATATTATTTTGTCCAAGACCTCCGAGAAATAAATATCACTGTAATTCCTCGATATCCCCTTCTTCCCAAACCTCACACTCTACATCGACTCCCACTGAAAGCAAAGTTTTCACTGTACTTGACCTATGTGGTGTAGTTTTTAGCATTCCAGTTGATAAGGATAGCCAGTATCTTTTTGCCTTCACTTGCAGGGAATGAATGACAATACATCTGGACTGCAACCTCTCTGGGTTTCACAGAGTACTTCATGTTTCCCACAAACCTTAAAGGCTGATTTGGATGATGGAAAGTGTTCTGCAGGCTCTACTTTGTTACAATGTGTAGATGATTTTCTTCTCTGCTCCCCTGCCATGCCTCTTCACACAAAGACAGCACCCGCCCTGGGAAAACTTTTGGTTTTAAAACTTAAGCCCATAAAGTCTCCAAAGAAAAACTGCAGCTCGCTCAAACTCAGGTTAGGTATTTAGCTCACCCGTTCTCAGAAAAAGGCCCACATCTAGACCCAGGCAGACTCAAGGCATCCACAATATCTCACAACCTAAAACTAAGAGCCAATTACAAGGCTTTCTTGGACTAGCTGTCTCCTCTCAAAACTGAATTCCAAACTTCTCTCTTAAGGCTCAGCACCTAAATGCTCTACTAAAAAACTGAGAATCCTAATCCTACTCTTTGGAAAGAGGGGATGACACAGCCTCGTAAATGTTATACCTTTAATTTATGTTCTATGGGCCATTATGTATACAAGAGAGCCTGGTCCTTACCCACGACCACCTTGCATGTCCTACCCCATGGACCGTCCTTCATCACCAGTCATGGGCTATGACCACCCTCTCTTCCACCCCCTCCATTTGGTAAGATGACCTGAACTGGATGAGGGACTTGTAAAGCATATTCATCTTCTTCATTAAAGACTTGGTGGAAATGTTGTAGAGATGGTTGTGAGGGCTTGGCAATTCAACTGCAAACCTGCCTGAGGACAGTGTAACATATCTCAAGTTTCTCAGGACATATGTACAATGGGCTGTGTCAGTTCCCTGTAGTGAGGTCAGCCGTAGGTTTCTCTTGTCAAAAAGAAAGAGGATTTTTACACAAAGGCAGACGTATTGTGAGTAGTGGTGCATATTTTACAGACACAATGTTTTGAGTTCTGTGAAGGATGAGATGCACCCCTAAGTGTAGGTGCCTCAGGTGTCCTGTGTGAAATGGGGCACGTGCATTATATGACACAGACCCTGTGGTCACCATAATGGAAGCACCAGTGAAGGAATGGAGAAAACTTGAATCACACAGGAATAGAAGGGAAGTTGAGGACAGTAAGCAGAGTTTGAGGAGGTGCAGAGGGGAGGGTCCTGGGTTCAGTGAGATGCAGTTGCAGGCCATTCCTGACCACAGCCTGAGCAGGGAGCATGAGTTCCACACGGAGCTACTATGTGGGATCACTCTCAGTGCACAATGCAGGGTTCATCTCCGAAATGTCATATTTGTTTAAGTGCACCTAGGTGATCATCTAAAAAGCTTGTTGTCTCCCTGCGTTGTCTGAAGGTTCTGGATATTTATGGGTGAAAAAATGCCCTAGATATATAGGAAATTTTACTTGGTCTTAAGGAAATGCTTGTCTGCCTAAGTTCATATTCCTCAGTGAGACTAAAAGTGAAGACAGGATCTAGATCAGCTGAGTGCCTGCATTGACCTTCAGCCTGGGTCAACCTATAATTCAGGGTTGGCCAGATGCCACCCCTGCTGGAACCTTGACATCACCCTGACTACAGCTTTGCATCTATCTCCTTAAACTTCTCTCACAATATCCCGAGGATTTGCCTGTGCTCCTGCTGTCTCAGCCACAATACCAATTCTCAGTGGGACCTACACAGAGCCTGACCCGTGTTATCTGTGAAACAGGTAATATTTGTTTCTAAGGACATAACAAAAAGATGACACTGAACACAGAATGGATCTGCAAAATGTCTGTGAAATGTCCACTCACCCTTCTCACAGTTTCAATTAAGATATCTCCACACAAATGATCATCAAAAAAAGATGGTCACGGAAGTTCATTAAACTAAGACTGTTAACACCTCAGCACAGGGATTGGGAATCACCATTTTAAACAATAAGACAAGGACACACTTTTTCTATTAAGATTCAGGCCCTACAAGACAAAGAAAGAAAAAGATAATTATGAGAATGTATTTATCAGAGTTCTACATCTGAGATCTGAAGACAATCATATTCCATTACATATAGACACGCAGATGCATCCACACACTAAAGTGTTCATCTGAGGCCACAGATTAACTATAGAAGAGGGAATGCATGTAGGAAAACATAAGGCCATAGGGGAATAACCCAAAATCTTGTAAATCTCACTGCCTTATGCGCCTATTTTGAAATTTGAAGACGACTGTGTGAGGTGACAGACTATGGTGGTTATATACCTTAAAAATGTGTCAGATGCGTGCATGCTTTCTCTGCCCACACTGCACTCTCCACTTTGTTTTTCTTAGTATCCCTTAATAATACTTTCACTGTTCTGTCTCTGTTTCAGTGTTTGCTTCTAGGAGGACCTACTCTCACTCCCTATCGAATGCACACAGTGTGGTTCCTATACACACAGGTAACAAACTAGCAGAAATTGAGGTGATGGAGGATAGTAGCAAGATCACCCTTTGTGCTGAGAAGCCTGAGAGAATTTTCTGGGGTGATGGTAACTTCCTATATCTAGATGCATGGGGTGCTTGTGCTCATTTATTTTAGAAATATTCACTGACTCCTGGTGCTTGGGGTCAGATAGACAGGTACCTGACCCTAGCATATGGCTGATTTGTAATGGTGGGTAAGGATCAGGGACCAGCAGTGACTGTGGGAGATGAGTGAGGAGGTCACACATAGAGTCAGATCCTCACCCAGGATGCCATGTCTCCACAGACAGCAACCTTGTTCAGGAAGGCTCTGAGGATCACGGATTTGTTGATCAGTCCTGTGAACTCCATAATCTTACTCCAGATTTCCCTCTGAGGGATGGACAGGGCAGAGGCCAGCAGCTGGAGGACACCCTGATTATGGCTGGAGTGGATCAGTGGGCCTGGGAGATTGAGTCAGAGAAAGGTAAAGGCATAAGGCAGCAACAGGAAGTTTGAGAGATAAAGAGAAGAGGAGAGAAGGGAATGTTTTCTACTGACTTCACCCACATTTCTGTGTGAACAAAAGGAGATTCTTGTCTCGCAGGGAAGGGAAGAGGGCTGGCAAAAAGAGTGACATTCTCAGCTCAAGTGCTCAGGATATCTTTCTTGCTCTTGAATACCTAACACAGAAAGCCTGTGCTTTCTGTCATAAGTGGAACTGCAGCTCATACATCTAGTGAAAATTAAAGGGATGATGAAGACCTCATCATTAAAGTAGTGCAACAAAACTATGTGAACATACAGAGATATACAATAGAAGCAAAAGTCCAAAAGTAGACCGACTGGAATACTTATGGGAATATAGATTATCTGAAAAGGAGGCACCCCAATGCAGGCTTTCAGACACATGGGCAATATCTGAAAATGTAAAAAAAAAAAAAAAAAAGTAGTCCTTACTTCAAAAGTAACATTAGCGTTAGACACAAAGGGATCGTGATGGAAGGTTTAGGGAGAAAGCATATGATTTCATGGTGCTGTACCCATGGTCCTGTACCCTCATGTCTCATCAAATTATACCCTTTAGCTTAAGGCTATTTTTTATATGTAAATTATCCCTCATTACAGAGAGTTTCAAAACATAAAATACGAGAAGCAAATGTGGGAACATTCCTTTCTAATCCTGAAGTGCATGGGTGATATGAGTCTGTCTGCCCATGTCTCAAAAATCCAAAATAATAAGACACTTAAAAAAATTAATAATAGCAGAGTAAGAGGACCCTGAACTCACCCTGTCCCATTTTTTACATAATATCCACGTCCAAGTTCATGAACCAGAGAACTATCCAAAGACTGCCAGAACAAACTCCACACCTAAATAGAGAGAAGCTGCATCAGAAAGGTTAGGAAGGTCAGAAAGGTAGAGGCTGCCTGCCTGCAGAAGGGGCAGAAAAAGTGAGCCCTCACACCAGGTAGCTGACACAGGGAAGACTAATCTCCACAACATTGGGCATTAAAACCCAGAGGGGCTAAATTCCCTTGAGTTTACATCCTGGAGCTTTGGAGGTCAGCTGACCCAGCACTGGGTGATCCAGGAGGATGAGTGATAGCCAGGTCCCTGCCTGTGTAGAGAGGCAACATAAACATGGCATTTTACACAATGCTGAAGCAATCAGATGTATTCATGCTGATTCGTGAGTGTGTTGGAGGACTTCTCCAACAATGAGGGCGCTCACAGGCACCATTCTTCTCCCCCCGCCTCCCAGAATAAGCACAGAAGCACCCACCAGAGGGTGAGGCTGCACAGACACTTGCTACCCAACCTGTTAGCAGTGTGCCAGTCCCAAGGGTTCACTGGGGGACTCATCACACCAAGCCTGCTGATCTCAGGGCAAACATTCTTAAAACCACAAGGGCACCCTGTCCAACATGCTGCATGCATAGCTGCCACAGCACGCTGTGCACATCTGCCCCTCACCCAGATGTGCATATCCAGGCACCCTCATCTGTCTCACCCAGCCACATGTCCCCAGGCACAGACATGCTCTGTGTATATCCTCAAGCCCCTAGCTTCCACCATTGGTCCACAGCCCCCAGCCACCAAAGGATATCAGGACACGTGGCATAGGACTAGTAGCCCTATGCAATTTTGCTAACACTCCTGCCCTGCTCCCAAGTTACCCAGCGGGCATAACACCCCACAGCTGGCCTGCCTGTGTCCTACTAACACCACTGAGAGCAAGTACATCCCACAACAGGCACACATTCAGTGCAGACACCTGCACTGAAAGGAAAAGTAACCCAGACACAACAGCAGGCTGTGAACAATACCCATACGATATCCTCCTGAAGGTCCAGGTTCTATAAATGGAGACATGCACTACTGAGGTCTCCAGGACCTCTTCTTCATAACGTCATTAGTTTCGAGATCAGAAGGCACAACTGATTTTCTTAACACAGAGAAATAGAGCCAGAGAGACAGACAAAATGCACACACAGAGATGTGTATCCACAATGAAAGACCTAGTCAAAGCCACAGCCAGAGATCTAAGCCAAAGAGATATAAGTAACATACCTGATACAGAATTTAAAGCAATGATCATAAGGATACTCATTGGAGTTGTGAAATGAGTAGAAGACTGAGACCCCTGACTAGAGATAAGAAATAACACAGTAGACATTGAGGACACAATAAAGGAGAAACACACTTGCTGGAACGAACAGAGGGATGGAATAAGCAGAGGAACAAACTAGTGATCTCAAAGACTGAGTAATGGAAATCAATCACACTGAAGCAAAGAGAGAGAACAGAATTCTGCAACATGAGATGAGACTAAGAGAACTCAGTGACTACAGGAAAGATAATAGTATTCATATTGTAGGAGTCCCAGAAAAAAGAGAAAAGGGGGCAGAAAATTTATTTGAGGAAATAATAGCTGAAAATGTCCCTAATTGGGGGAGGGGCACAAACATCTACATCCCTGAGACTAGAGAACTCCCATCAAAATCAACAAAATCAGGCCGACACCCAGACATATTTTAAGCAAACTTGCAAATTACAGTGACAATAAAGAAAAACTCTTAAAAGCAGCAAGACAAAAGAGACCTTAACTAGAAGGGAAGACCCATAAGGCTAGCTACAGATTTCTGAACAGAAACTTGGCAAGCCGGAGTGACATCACATATTCAAAGTGCTGAATGGAAAAATCAGCAGCCAAGAATACTCTATCCAGCAAGGCTATCATTCAGAATTTTAGGAGACACAGACTTTCCCAAACAAAACTAAAGGTGTTTGTACCACTAAACCAGTCCTGCAAGAAATATTAAGAGGGACTCTTTGAGTGGAAAGGAGAGACCAACAGTGACAGTATAGAGGTAGAAGACACAAATCAAGTTAAACATGAATATTTCTGTAAAAAAACCAGTTAAGGAAATCAGAGAAATGGATTTGAAATATAATAACACCTACCGAAAACTTAGGAAAAATAATGGGTTCCAAGGTAAATCACCATCAACTTATTACAAACTGCTAAATGCAGAAGAGGTTATATAAACACCTAACAGTAACCATATACTAAAACCAGTCATAAATATGCTAAGAATAAAGATAAAGAAATTAAATATATCACTAAAGAAAATAAGCAAAACATGAAAGACAGACAAGAAAGGTTCGGAGAAAATCATTAGAAACCACAAGAAAACAGTAATAAAATGGCAATACATATATACATATCAATCATTTCTTTGAAGGTAAATGGAATGAATGCTCCAATCTAGAGACGTAGGGTGTAAGAATGGATGAAAAAACAAAAGCGGTAGTAGCAATACTTGTATCAGAAAAAATACACTTGAAAAAAGTACATAACAAGACACAGAGGAGGACACTATATAACAGTAAAGGGTACAATCCAAAAATAAGATATAACAACTGTAAATATATCCCACAATTAAATGGGATTTATTCCCAAACTGCAAGGGTGGTTCAGTCTTCGCAAATCAATCAATGTGATACAATATATCAACAGGAGAAAGGATAAGAACCATATGATCGGGGCACCTCGGGTGGCTCAATCCTTTAACAGTCTGACATCAGCTCAGGTCATGACCTCATGATTCGTGAGTTCAAGTCCCACAACGGACTCTGTGCTGAAAGCTCAGAGCCAAGAGCCTCCATCAAATTCTGTGTCTCCCGCTCTCTCTCTGCCCCTCCCCTGCTCATGCTCTCTCTCAAAATTAATAAACGTTAAAAGAAAAGAACAACGCAATCATTTCAATACATGCAGAAAAAAGTATTTGACACAGTACAACATCCATTCATGATTATAACCCCCTAAAGTAGGTTTACAGGGAACATACATCAATGTAATAACGGTTATCTATGAAAACCCTGCAGTTATAATCAACCTTAATGGGGAAAATCTGAGAGCTTTTCCTGTAAGGTCAGGAAGAAGAGAAGGATGTTTACTCTTACCACTTTTAATAAACATAGTACTGGAAGTCCAAGCCAAAGCCAGCAGATAAACGAAACGAAACGAAAAGAAATAAAAGAAAACAAAATAAAGTAAAATAAAATAAAATTTAAAAAATCCAAATCTGGAAGAAGTGAAACTTGCACACTTTTCAGATTATATGACACTATATAGAAAACCCTAAAGAGTCCACCCAATAACTGCTAGAACTGATAAATGAATTCAGCAATGTCACAGGATAGAAAATCATTGTACAGAAATCTGTTGCATTTCTAAACAACAATAATGAAGCAGTAGAAAGAGAAATTAAGAAACAGTCCCACTTACAGTTGTACACCAAATAATAAGATATCTATGAATAAATCTAACCAAAGTGGTGAGTGACCTATACTCTGAAAAGTATAAAACAGTGGCGAAAGAAATTCAAGATGACACAAAGAAATGGAAGGACATTCCATACTTATGGATCGGAAGTACAAATGTAGTGAAAATGTCTATACTTCCCAAAGCAATTGACACAATTAATGCAATTTCCATCAAAATACCAATAGCATTTTTCACAGAACTAGAACAGTCCTAAAATTTGTATGGAATGAAAAAAGACCCCAATCTTCAGAGTAAACAACCTTTATGTGAAGTGATAATTATGGATGGCATTTTGCCTCTGGATCTTCTGCTCCAAAACACAGTATCTCTGGCCTAAGCATTTAAACAAACATTAGACATATCCCAACCAGGGATCATTCTACAAAATACATTATACCAATGTACCCTCAAATCTTTGCAGATTATGAAAAATATGGAAAAATCTAAAACTCGTCATGGCCAAGTGGAGCCTAAGGAGACAGGATGAGTGTAATGTACCAGCTGGGATGAATCTGGGACAGAAGAGGTTAAAACTGAAGAAATATGAATACAAATATAACCTTTAGTTAATACTACCATATCTCTTTGGGATATTGATTGTGTTCATGTACCAACCCATATGACATCAATAGTCAGAAAAGTCTGATGTATGTGGAGACTCAATAATATCTTCCCAATTTTTTTGGAAACTAGAAACCCATCACAAATGAAAAGATTATTAGTAATCATGGTTTTATGTTTTCAACACATAATATTATATGATTAGTTCCAGTATTAGTTACTAGTGATGGCCATGTACCTATTCTTGTTGTTCTTACTATTGTTTAAGTAATAGCAGTCATGTTACAGAAAACTGAATGCATGCTATACAATTCATAGAAACATCTACTTTACATATTTTAAGATAATAACGTATGTATATACCACTATATTATGTGGTATGTAAATTAAGTTTTTTTTCTGATCTTGAATGAGCATGTCATTGAATGGCTTTCCATAAAGGTGATTATCCTAGATAATGAATGATACTCAGATTTTACAGGATGTATTTCACATCATTCTTGAACATTGTAAAAAAAAATGTACACACGGCCAGATGGATCATTGTGACAGGCTCACTTATTGTAAAGAATCCTTGCTTTAATATTTTCATGCATATTTTTAGCAGGAAAACAACAGACTCAAATATTTCCAAATCAAAGAGATATTCAAAGACTGGAAGAACGATACAGAGTTCAAGGGGTTTCAGAAGGAAAAGATGTGACCATGAAGTGTCAGTCACAGGCAAGCAGCTTTCTCTGGTCCACTTTGACAGGTTTGCATGAGGGGATTTCCATCACAGCATGTGATCTGCAAAAGGGTAAGACCCAGAAGTACAAGAGGGAAAGACAATGCTTTAGGGAGAGGTGACTTGGAAAGCGTGCTTCTGTGCCTAAGTGATGGCTCAGCAACCTGGCTGAGGGTCCCTGGTTCAAAGACTTCTAAAGGTCAGCAGGGACCTAGACTCACAAAGATCTTAGTAACATAGATCAAAGTAACTTAGAGCCACAAAGATCTTAGAGCCACAGAGTTGATCTTCTCTATGATTAGGAGATGGTCACAGTTTCACAGGATATGATCACTGGGCCGGAAGTAGATGGCTAAAATACTATTTAGGGCTATATTTTTAATTAAAAAATGGGTGTGTAAAAATATGGGTTTGGAATGTTAAGAAAAATTACAGGCCTATCATGGAGTTACTTACGTTAAGGCCTCATGTCACTAACCCTAATTTCATTTGTATGTAACCTTTCATTTGAATGTAACCTTTAACCAGTCAGCAAAGAATTTCTTAGTAGGTGCTGGAAATTTAACTGATAGACATCTGCTGTTCCCCTCAAGGAGGCAATCTTGCCTAAATAAGGTATTACATGCCACTAAATTTGTTTTAAGTTTATTTTGAGAGAGAGAAAAGAGGGCACATGCAAGGGAGGGGCAGGACAAGAGGGAAACAGAGAGTCCCACGACCACGAGGTCATGATCTGATCCAGGATCAAGAGGCAGACACTTAACCAAGCCACCCAGGCACCCTGAGAATGTGGAGTTTCAAAGGTTATCAGGCTTAGCTGGGATATAGCCACGAGGGCACTGGCCTACTCCTGAAGAGAAGGCAGCCAACAACTTGCAGGCAGATGGCATGGAAACAGTGATCTGTACATTGCCTGGTGCACACAGTGGGGAGATTATACACTCATCATGGAGAGCATCCCTGAGAGGCAGTGTTCACAATCAGGGGACAAAGAGCAGGACAGAGGAGCTGGGTGGCACCATTTTCCTCCTCTTCCCCCCAGCATAAACATAGAGTCATCTGCTGAAAATAAGGTAATTGCTACACTGGCTGCCTAAGCTGCTTACACCAACTCCATGTTCCTGTGCTCTGACAAGACTGGCCTTCTATGTCATTCAAGCTTGCCTCAGTCCTAATGGAGGTGGCCCCTTCCCCAGAAGACCAGCAGAAGCCCATAACCACACCACCTCTCTTGACCAGACAGTTCTGCAGGGCTTCATTTCGAGTGGCAGTCATTTCAAGTCTCATTTAACAAGCAGATTGGAGCAGACTTAGATAAAACTCAGCACATTCTGGCCAAGGACCATACATTGCCCATACAACTGGCCTGAAGGATAGTGCAGCCAGAACACAAAACAGTGCATGCAACATACACCACAGACACTCCCTAATGGTCAGGCCCTGGACACTAGATGACCTCCTCTTCCTAAAACCATCCAACTCACAGGCAGGTAACATAATGAGCTTTTGTAACACAGAGGAAGCAAATACTCAGCCAAAATGCCAAGACAAGAAGAATGCATCCCAAATGAAATAACAAGATTAGGTCATGGGCAGAGAAATGGAAGGAACACTTTCAAACTCATTCTATGCGGCCGGCATTGCCTTGAGTCCAAACTGGACAAAGACCCCACTAAAAAGGAAAACTACAGACCAATTTCCCTGATGACCATGGATGCAAAAATTCACAACAAAAAGTAGCAAACCGGATCCAACAATACATAAAAAGAATTATTCAGCACAATGAGGTTGAATTTATTCCTGGGATGCACAACGGATTCAATATCTGCAAATCAACTGATGTGATACATCACATTGATAACAGAAAGGATAACAACCACGTGATCCTCTCAATAGATGCAGAATAAACGTTTCACAAAATTCAGCATCATCCTTCTTGATGAAAAAAAAAAAAAAGAAACTCATGAAAGGAGGGATAGAAAGATTGTGCGTCAACATGAGAATGTCCAGATATGAAAGTCCCACAGCTCATATCATCTTCAATGGGGAAAAACTGAGAGCTTTCCCCCTGAGGTCAGGAACACGACAGGGATGTCCACTCAGTACTGTTATTCACCATACTGGTGGAAGTCCTAGCCTCAGAAGTCAGACAACAAAAAGAAATACAAGGTGTCCAAGTTGGCAAGGAGGGGTCAAACTTTTCCTCCTCACAGACATGATACTCTCCGTGGAAAACCCAAATGACTCCACCAAAAAACTTCCAGGACTGATACAGGAATTCAGGAAAGTCTCAGAATATAAAATCAATATACAGAAATTGATTGCATTTCTATACACCAATAATGAATCACAGGAAGAGAAATCAAGGAATTTATCTCATTTAAACTGCACTGAAAACCATAAAATACCCAGGGATAAACCTAACCAAAGAGGTAAAAGATCAGTACACTTAAAACAATAGAGGGGCACCTGGGTGTCTTAGTCGGTTAAATACCGACTTCTGTTCCGGACATGATCCCATATTTGTGGATTTGAGTCCCATGACAGGCTCTGTGCTGACAGCTCAGAGCCTGGAACCTGCTTCAGATTTTGTGTCTCCCTCTCTCTCTCTGCCCCTCCCCTGCTCACGTGCTCTTGCTCGCTCACTCACTCTCTCAAAATAAATTAACATTAAAAAAATTAAAAGAAACCATACAATGTCTATGAAAGAGGTTGAAGACGACACAAAGAAATGGAAAAACATTCCATGCTCATGGATTACAAGAACAAGTATTGTTAAAATGTCAATACTACCCAAAGCAATCAACAAATTCAATGCAATTCCTATCAAAATAACACCAGCATTCTTCACAGAGCTAGACCAACAATCCTAAAATTTGTATGGAACCAGAAAAGACCCCAAGGACCCAAAGTAATGTTGAAAAAGAAAAGCAAAGCTGGAGACATTACAATTCTGGACTTTATGGTGCATCAGAAAGCCGCAATCATCAAGACAGTATGGTACGGGCACAAAAATGGACACATAGATCAAAGGAACAGAATAGGGAACACAGAAATGGACCCTAAAACATATGGCTGAGTAATCTTTGACAAAGCAGGAAAGAATATCCAGAGGAAAAAAAGAGTCTCTTCAGGAAATGGTACTGGGAAAACTAGACAGTGAGAAGAATGAACCGGGACTATGTTCTTAAAACTGTGTGTCTCTCTCTGTCTCTCTGTCTCTGTCTCTGTCTCTGTCTCTCTCTCTCTCTCACACACACACACACACACACACCTTAAAATGGATGAAAGATCTAAATGTAAGACAGGAGACCATCAAAATCCTAGAGGAGAAAGGAGGCAACCTACCTCTTTGATCCTGACTGCAGCATCATCTTGCCTGTCAAGTCTCCAGAAACAAGGGCAATAAAAACCAAAATGAACTATTGGGACCTGAAGATTAAAAGCTTCTGCACAGCAGAGGACACAATCAACAAAACTAAAAGGCAACTGAATGGAATGGGAGAAGATATTTGCAGGTGACATATCAGATAAAGGGTCAGTATCCAAAATTTATAAAGAACTTATCACACTCAACATCCAAAAACCAAATAACCCAGTGAAGAAATGGGCAAAAGACATGAAGAGACACTTTAACAAAGATGACATCCAGATTGGTCACACATGAAAAGATGCTCAACCTCGCTCGTCATAAGTGAAATACAAATCAAAACCACAATGAGATATCCCCTCACACCTGTCAGAATGGCTAAAATTAACATCTCAGGAAACGACAGATGTTGGCAAAGATGCAGAGAAAGGGAACGATTTTGCAATGCTGGTGGGAATGCAAAGTGGTGTAGCCACTCTGGAAAATAGTATGGAGATTCGTCACAAAAACAAAAAATAGAACTACACTAGGACCCAGCAATTGCACTACTAGGTATTTATCCAAAGGATACACTAACGCTGACTCGAAGTGGCACATGTACTCCAATGTTTATAGCAGCATTATCAACAATAGCTAAATTACGCAAAGAGCCCAAATGACCATTGACAGATGAATGGATAAAGAAGATGTGGTATAGTCATACGATGAAATATTACTCGGCGATTAAAAGAATGAAATCTTGCTATTTGCAACAAAGTGGATGGAACCGGACTTTATTATGCTAAGCAAAATATGTCAGAGAAAGACACATGAGAGAAATCCTATGATTTCTCTCATCTGTGGAATTTAATGCAACTGATGAACGTAGTGAAAGGAAAGCAAAAATAAGATACAAACAGAGAGAGAGTCAAATGATAAGAGACTGTTAAACAGAGGAAAGAAGCTCAGGGCTCCTGGAGGGTTGCTGAATAGGGGTATGGGCTAAATGGGTGATGTGCACTGGGGGGGCACTTGGGATGATTACTGGGTATATTTTGTAATTGATGGATCACTAAATTCACTAAATTCTAATCCTGAAACTGTATTCCACTATAAGGTAACTAACTTGGGCTTAAATTTTAAAAAAAGAAGAAATATTAAAAATAAGTACAGAAATGTACTACCAGTCAAAAGAAAAGAATATTTAAATCAGACTCTTTGAGTGGAAATGAAAGACCAAAAGTGTTACTGACAAGAAAGGATCAGAGAAAACATCAAGAAACAATGGGAAACAAACAAGAAGAATGGCAATAAAAAATACCCAACAATAATTACTCTGAATGTAAATCGACTAAAAAATCCACAAAAAAAAAAAAAGGAAAGGGTGTCAAAATGGACAAAAAAAAAAAAAAAAAAGAAACAAAAACAAAAACAAAACAATGCCTATCTGCCTACAAAGACTTATATAGACTTAAGTCACCTGCAGATTTAAATTGAGGGAATGAAAAAACATTTATCATGTCAATAATGTCAAAAGAAAGCCAGTAGCAATACTTATATTAGGCAAAATAAACTTTAAAACCGAGACTGTAGTTTGGTACCCTTTGGGTCAATACCTAGTAGTAAAATTGCATGCACCCAATATTTACAGCAGCATTATCAACAGTAGCCAAACTATGGAGAAAGCCCAAGTATTCATCAATTGATGAAGGTATAAAGAAGTTGTGGTGTGTGTGTGTGTGTGTGTGCATGTATATGCATATGTACATATGTGTATGTTCATATATACATACATATATACATATGTGTATACAAAGAAATATAACTCAGCTTAAAAAAGAATGAAATCCTGCCACTTGCAACGATGTGGATGGAGCTAGAATGTATTATGCTAAGTGAAATACGTCAATCAGAGAAAGACAAATATATGATTTCACTCATGTGGAATTTAAGAAACAATACAGATGAAAACTAGGGAAGGGGGCAGGAAAAGAGAAGAGTGGTAACAAATCACATGAGTCTCTTAACTGTAGAGAAAAAAATTGAAGGTTGATGGAGGGAGATGGGTAGGCACTGGGCTAGATGGTGGACGAGTATTAAGGAGAGCACTTGTTTTGATGAGCACTGGGTGTTGTATGTAAGGGATGAATCACTGAATTCTACTCCTGAAACAGAGAATGCACTGTATGTCAAATAAGACTTAAATTAAAAAAATAAATAAAGCTGTAACAAGAGATGTAGATGGACACTATCTCATACTAAAGGGGACAGCCAAACAAGAATATCCAATGATTGTAAATTTTGATGCACCCAACATGCAATCACCAAGTATATAAAACATTTAGCAACAACCATAAAGGAACTCATTTATAATAACACAATGATAATAGAGGACTTTAACACATCACTCACATCAATGGACAGAATCTATAAACAGAAAATCAACAAGGAAACAATGGCTTTGAATGGCACACTGGGCCAGATTGGTTTAACAGATATATTCAGAACACTCCATACTAAAATGGCAGAGTACACATTCTTTTCAAGCGCACATGGGGCATTCTCCAGAATTGATCACATTCTAGGTCACAAATCAGGCCTCAACAGGTACCCAAAGACAGAGATCAGACCAAGCATCTTTTCTGACCACAAAGCTAGGAAACTTGAAGTTAAACACACACACACACACACACACACACACACACACACACACACACGGGGAAAGACCACAAATAAAGGGAGGTTAAATAACATGCTACTAAATGAATGGGTGAAACAGGAAATCAATGAGAAAATACACTGAAACAAATGAAAATGAAAATACACTGGTAAAAACCTTTGGAATGCGGCAAAAGCAGTCTAAGATGGAAGTATATAGCAATACAAACCTACCTTAAAGAGCAAGGAAAATCTCAAACAATCCTAACTTACAAATAAAGGAATGAGAAGAAGAACAGCAGAAGGAAGGAAATAATAGAGATTAAGGTAGAAATAAGGGATATAGAAACCAAAAAGACACTAAACCAAATCAATGAAACCAGGGGCTGGTTCTTTGAAAGCAGTAATCAACATGAAAACCTCATAGGCAGACTTTTCACAAAGAAGAGAGAAAGGACTGAAATAAATAAAATCACAAATAAGAAAGGAGAAATAACAGTCAACACCACAACAATACAGTTAAAAGATAATATGAAAAACTATATGCAACAAATTGGACACTCTGAGAAAAATGGACAAATTCCTAGAAACACACAACCTACCAAAACTGAAACAGGAAGATACATAAAATCTGAAAACAGAAAGAAATCAAATCAGTAATAATAAAAAAAATCTCCCCCCAACACGAGTTCAGGGCCAGATGGCTTCACTAATAAATTCTACCATACATTTAAGGAAGAGGTAATATGTATTCTCCTCGAATTATTACAAAAAATACAAAAGTAGGAAACTTACAAATTCATCTTATGAGCCCATCATTACCCTCATACCAAAACCAGATGAAGCCTCCACTAAAACCGAAAACTGCAGCGGCACCTGTGTGGCTCGTTTGATTTCTGTCCAACTCTTAATTTAGGATTAGGACATTATCTTGCAGTGCGTGGGTTTGAGGCCCACATTGGACCCTGTGTTGACAGTGTGGAGCATGGCCAGGATTCTCTCTCTCCCTGTCTCTCTGCTCCTCCCTCACTTTTATGTACTCTATGTCTCTAAGTAAATAAATATTTTAAATATGTAAAAAAAATTAAATAAAACTGCAGACCAATAGCCTGATGAGTATGTATGCAGAAGTTCTCATTAAAATAACTTCAAATTAAAGTCAACAATACGTAATAAAATCATTTACCATAATCAGGTGGGATATATTCCTGGGCTGCAAGGGTGGTTCCACATTCACAGATCAATCAACATGATGCACCACAGTAATAGAAGAAAGGATAAGAACAATATGATGCTTTCCGCAGATGCAGGAAAAGCATTTTTAAAATGTCACATCCATTCATGATAAAAACCCTCAGCAAAGTAGATTTGGACTCAATCTACCTGCACATATAAAGGTCCTCTAGGAAAAACCCACAGCTAATCATCTTCAATGGGGAAAAATTGAAATTTTTTCCTCCAAGGTCAGGGACAAGACAGGGATGACCCATCTCACCACTGTTATTCCACATAGTACAGGAAGGCCTAGCTACAGCAATCAGACAACAAAAAGAAATGAGAGGCATCCAAATCGACAAGGAAGAAATAGAACTTTCACTGTTTGGAACTGACATGATGCTCTCTGTAAAAAAAACATGAAAGGCTCCCATAAAAATTGCTAGAGTTGATATATGAATTTGACAAATCACAATATACTGAAATCAATGTACATAAATCTATTGGATTTCTGTAGACGAATAATGAATTAATAGAAAAAGAAAGTAAGGGATCAATCCCATTGACGGGTGTACCAAATACCCCAAGATAACTGGAATAAACCTAACCAAAAAGGTGAAAGACCTGTACTCTAAAGGCTATGAAACACTGATGAAAGAAATGGAAGAGGACACAAAGAAAAGGAAATGCATTTCATGCTTATGGATGGGAAGCACAAAATACTGTTAAAATGTCTACACTCCCCAAAACAATCTACACATGTAATGAAATCCCTATCACACTAATAAAAACATTTGTCACATAACTAGAACAAATAATCCCAAAATTTTTATGGAACGACAAAGGCCCCAAACATCAAAAACAAAATTGAAGAAGAAAAGCAAAGCTGGAGACATCACAATTCCAGACTTTAGGTTATATTACAAAGCTGTACTGAATAGAACAGTATGGTACTGGAAAAAAACAACAACATCAGCAACAACAACAACAAAACACAGATGCAGAGATAAATAGAACAGAAACCCAGAAATGAACTCACACCTATATGGTCAATTAATTCTCAACAAAGCAGGAAAGTATATCCAATGCAAAAAAAAAAAAAAAAAAAAAAAAAGCCTTGGGACACATGGCTGGTTCCAAAACGTGTGATTGTGGATTCAGCTCAGGTCATGATATCAGGGCAGTGCAGAGCATGTGTGGGATTCTCTCTCTCCATTTCTCTCTGGCCCTCTTCTGCATGCTCTCTCTCAAAAATAAATACATAAACTTAAAAAAAGTCTCCTCAACATATGGTTTTGGAAGATACTAGACAGCAAACTACAAAACAAAACAAGACCAGCAACAGACCACTTTCTTACAACATACACAAAAATAAATCCAACATGGATAAAGACCTATGTGTGAAATCTGAAACCATAAAAATCCCAGAGGCTAACACAGGCAGTATCTTTTTTGACATTGGCTGTACAAATGTCTTTGTAGATATATCTCCTGAGGTAAGGGAAACACAAGCAAGAAAAATGGGGCTTTGTAAAAATAAAAACCTTCTGTCACCAAGGAAATAATCAACAAAACTAAAACACCTTCAGAATACTATTTGCAAATGACGTCTGATTAAGGGTTAGTGTCCAAAACATATAAAGTTATACAGCACCCAAACAAGGAGAAATCCGATTAAAAATGGGCAGAAGACACGAATGGACATTTTCCCAAGGAAGACATACACATGGCCAAGAGACATGAAAAGATGGTCTACAATACTGATCTTCAGGAAAATGCAATTCAAAAGTACAATGAGATAACACATCACATGTCAGAATGACTAAAATCAACGAAGGATGAAACAGTAGGTGTTGCCAAGGATGTGGGGAAAGAGAAACCCTGCTGCACTGTGGGTAGGAATTCAAACTGGTGCAGCCTTTCTGGAAAATGTCATGGAGATTCGTCAAAAGAAAAAAAAAACCCTAGAAATAGAACTACCTTACAATCCAGCAATTTCACTACGAGGTATTTACACAAAGAATACAAAAATAATTCTTCAAAGGGGTACATGCACCATGATGTTTACAGAAGCATTTTCTACAACAGCCAAATTACGGACACTGCCCAAGCATCCATCAACTGATGAATAAATTGAGATGTAGTATATGGAATGTAATATTATTTAGCCCTAAAAACATGAAATCTTGTCATTTTCCACGAGGTGGATGGAGCGAGAGAATGTTATGCTGGGTGAAATAAGCCTGTCAGAGAAAGACAAATACCAGGTGATTTCACTAACTCATGGAAACAAAACAAAACAAGAGGTGGGGGAGAAAGGAGACAGTGACAAACAAGCAGACTGTTAACTAGGAAACAAACTGAGGGCTTCCACAGCCAGGTGGGGAATGTGTGAAACAGCTGCTGGGGATTAAGAAGTGCACCTGGGATGAGCACCGGGGGCCGTGTGGAAGGGTTGCTCTATAATGTACACCTGAAACTAATACTACACTGTATCTTTACTCCCTGCAATTTAAATTAAAAGATAACATAAGGTTAATGACAGCTACCTACCAGGTTTTCTGTAGTTTTCAATCACTTCACTAGGTTGGAAAAATAACCATGAAATTTTTAAAAAAGCATGTATGATGTGGGAGACAGCTTGTGCCCTTACCTCGGTCTCTGGTTCCAGCAGGACTCAGAAACTGGGTCTCAGCTCATTCTTCTAGAAGGTCGTGAGAGGAGCATTTCATGTATTCACGTCCTAAGGGAATGCAGCTCCCGTTCTTCTGAACTTCTGTCAGGGTTTCTTCCCGGAAACAAGCCTGAATCTGGAACAAACCATCGACTGCATCGATGAGGTGATGTCGTGGGACCCCGCAATTCAGGAGTCCTTTAGTAAAATACGTCTTGTTCAAATACTGTCCGGGAAGGGGAGGAAGGAAACACGGGAACAGCCCCGAAATTGCAAGGGCCTGTGCTGCTCTGCAACCAGCTTGACCAGGGAAGCCACCCAGCGCCCCCTCCTCAGCACTCAGTACAACATTGCAGCTTCTCTCTGGCGACACAGGAGATGCCAAGTTGCTGCAAAGCTCCCAAGGTCTCCCCTGGGGCGGGCGGCAGAACCCGCTGGAAACGCAGCTCTGCTCTCTGTCCTGAGGCAGCAGCAGAGGCCCTGCATCCTCTGGGAGCAACAGAAGCCCTTCCTGCTCTCAGGGGCCCTGGGTCAGAAAAGCCGATGGTGCGCCCTCTGCTGGCCATCACTGCCCAGGCAGAGCAACCCGCCCCTCCGGATCTGTGGTACTCGAGCTCTCTCTGCTGGCCACCATGGGAATTCCTGCAATGTTGAAGGTTCTGGTCGCTCAGCTGAGAGACCGAGGTGCTCTGGGCAACTAAGCCTGTTCTCCACACTGGGAAGGGTCTTAGTGACAGGGCCTGAGACACAAAGAAATCTTTTCCTTCTCCTTTCTTGTGAGTGAAGAATGAAACCAAATTTATTAATGTAATGACATCATTTGTAATGTTTTAAGCAATGTTCCCAGAAAAATAGACCGCCGATTTACACATGCTGAACAAGAGGTAATTGTGTTTACCACCAAAGTGTTTAGATTCGATAAAGGATTGACACCTTTGTGAGAGAGATACTGGCTTCCAGCTATGAAATAATGAGTCCTAGGGATACAAGGGACATTTATGAAATAAATGAGTCCTAGGGATACAAGGGACAGCCAAAGGAATAGAGTCAATCCTGTAATAATACTGATAGCAACACTTGTGCTGAAGTACAACATAATTTATAGACACTTCTCTAAAGAAGACATCCAGATGGCCAACTGACACATGAAAAAATGCTCAACTTCACTCATCATCAGGGAAATACAAAGCAAAACCACAATGAGATACCACCTTACACCTGTAAGAATGGCTAACGATAACTCACGCAACAACAGATTTTGGCGAGGATGAGGAGAAAGAGGATCTCTTTTGCTTTGTTGGTGGGAATGCAAGCTGGTGCATCCACTCTGGAAAACAATGTAGAGGTTCTTCAAAAAACTAAAATAAAACTACCCTACAACCCAGCAATCGCACTACTAGGCATTTATCCACGGGATAGAGGTGTGCTGTTTCAAAGGGACACATGCACCCCCATGTTTATAGGAGCAGTATCAACAATAGCCAAAGTATGGAAAGAGCCCAAATGTCCATCGATGGATGAATGGTGGTATATATACCACCTCTTCTTTAATATCACCTCTTCTTTTAAAAAAAAATTTTTTTTAACGTTTATTTATTTTTGAGACAGAGAGAGACAGAGCATGAACAGCGGATGGTCAGAGAGAGAGGGAGACACAGAATCGGAAGCAGGCTCCAGGCTCTAAGCTGTCAGCACAGAGCCCGATGCGGGGCTCTAACCCACGGACCGTGAGATCATGACCTGAGCCGAAGTCAGATGCTCATCTGACTGAGCCACCCAGGCGCCCCAATACCACCTCTTCTTTACACACACACACACACACACACACACAGACACACACACAATGGAGTATTACTCGGCAATCAAAAAGAATGAAATCTTGCCATTTGCAACTATGTGGATGGAACTGCAGGGTATTATGCTAAGCGAAATTAGTCAGAGAAAGACAAAAATCATATTACTTCACTCATATGAGGATTTTAAGAGATGAAACAGACAAACATAAGGGAAGAGAAACAAAAATAATATAAAAACACGGAGAGGAACAAAACAGAAGAGACTCATAAGTATGGAGAACAAACTGAGGGTTACTGGAGGGGTTGTGGAAGGGGGGATGGACTAAATGTAAGGGGCACTAAGGAATCTACTCCTGAAATCATTATTGCCCTATATGCTAACTAATTTGATGAAAATTTTAAAAAATAAAAAATTAAAATTAAAAAAAAAAAAGCAGCTTCTGCAGGGTCCATAGAAGAGACATATCTTAGGTCTTCAGAGCCTGCTGGCTCCATGGCTATGAACCTTTCTGGGTTTCATAGCTAGATGTTTTAGGAGGTCATCATTTGGGGACAGGTCTTAAAAGTCAGGGTGCCCAATGTTGGACATGAACCCTTGACTCCTCAGGGAGAAGCTCTGGGTTCTCCATCCCCTCCTGACTGTGGGTATAGGTGCTGGGGGTGTGGGTTATGGTGAGATTATGTCTCAGTCTTTCCTACCCCTTCCATGTGTTTTATTTGTCTCCTGCCCACTAATTTTTAGGTTTTTTTCCAGAAGAAAAGTTTCCATATACAGCTGTAGATTGGTGTATCCATGGGTGGAAGTGACTTTAGGATTTTCCTATGTCATCATCTTGAACCCAAACTCCTAAAGTATACTGTAATTATACGCCTTCAGGGTTGCTGTGATATGATGTGATATCAACTGAACATCATCTTGCAATAGATGAGGATGCTGATTTATGTTCTTCAACATTTAACATGCCAAGGAGTTGTCCCTTCACACATACCACTCCTCGGGTGGTTGTGACCTTGTTTCTTGTGACTGTGTGAAGGCACTTTGATGCCTTCCTTCTTATCCTTCTTCATGTGGGCCATGAAGAAAAAGCAGAAGAATACAATATGTTTTTCTTGCCATCATCACTCAGCTATTGGCTTTTTCTCTAGGAAAAGAGATTTAACAAACAGCAAACGTTATTTAGGAGGATTCCTTTCCTGACATTTTTTATAAGAAAATAGCAAGTTAGTTAAATTTTCCTCCCCCCAGATGTGACTGAAAGATCCTTATTCATTTCAGTCCACTTTTTGATTAAAAGGGTGTCAAAGAGGTAATCATATTTCTTGCTGTCTTTTAAAGACATCCGGCAATACATTTTTTGTGCTAAAGTGGGAAAATCACACAGGAATAAATTTTTTATTGCAAGATGAATAAATTTGGAACTTGGTAGAAGAATTTAACTTTCAAATGCTTGAAATTATTGTGCAAAATAGACCCTATGGGTCCAAATGAGATATGTCACTGGTAAAGTAAATAGGTGATCTTCATTCATATGAGCAAATCAATATTATAGGTGGAAATACAATTTATTTGACAGTTAATGTGTTTTCTTTCCCTCGCTTTTATGTGAAATTGGATGACTTCCAAATATTTGATTAAATCATACCTTGCTTGAGATCTCATTTTTCCAGATAACTTAAGAATATCAATGCCAAAAAAATAATCAATGACTTTGATGTGAGGCATATTTAAAAATTACAGAATCAATCCTTATGACCCTTGAAAGATACTGTATTTGTTTATGTAATGTATTGAGATCGCTTACTTCTAAATATTAGCTGCAAGATGGACAATATATAATCACTCTTAGTTAAAGGAAAATGCAGAAGAGCACTGTTTTAGTTCATTTCATAATTGGGAAGCATTTTGTAGAGCACACATCAAATGAGTTCTTCAGAACTCAACACTGTAGTTCCATGTTACATTTAGATAAACTGGGTGGATATGTCCATATAAATTGAATAAATTTGAAAGAAAAAATTGTAAATGAATTCAGTTGAATTTTTTCAAGAGCATGTTTGCACTCAAAGCTTCCTAGAAGGCTTACTTTAGTGAACAAGTAAGTTCATGAAACAATCGACTTCAGGTACTATGGTTGCGCTGTTTACACACGTGCACACAGGTCAGTGAGGGCTGCTAAAGCCGTGTTTCAGTTTCAACAAGGACTAGGAGCCTCCTATTGACCAGTTGGGCTCATCTGGAGAAAAAAATGATTCCAACTGGTCAGTAGGAGGCTCATGGAAGAAAATGAGAATCGATCAGACCACATTCACTAAGACTCCTCATACTCATCAGCGCTCACCTGTTTCTGCTAAATAACAACATACAGGTGTTTACATGTGATGAGGCAATAGCATTTGCTTCTGAAGTGAATATTATTTTTGCCAAAGATTTATATAAAGTGATTACTCTTTATTTTTCAAGAGTTAAGTTTAAACAAAGCAAAAAACAATTTTATTTAAGTAAAATTGAGTTTAGGAATAGTAATTTGGGACATGCAAGCTGTGGTGAACCATAAGCAGCTCCAAAGAGACAAAAGGAAGGTCAGGTTTACTAGGTTATAGGAGGAAATTGGGGAAGATTTCTTTAAACAAAACTTAATTGGAGAACACGAGTTCAGGGTTTGGTGGTTTCTTACCACCTGCAAACAGTGATTAGTGTGTTGTTGCTGGGCAGGAAGGGATCTTCCTCCTTTTCTTTAAAGCAGGTGATAGGGGACTCTTGGGCGGCTCAGTTGGTTGAGAATCTAACTCTTGATTTTGGCTCAGGTCATGATCCCAGAGTTGTGGGATCAAGCCCCACACTGAGCACGGAACCTGCTTGGGATTCTCTCTCTTTCCCTATACCACTCTCCCTTATTCATGCTTTCTTGCTCTCTCTCTCTCTCTCTCTCTCTCAAAATAAAAAAGAAAAGAAAACAAAACAAGAGATAAAATTCTTACGTGAAAAAAATGTCTTCCCTTGTCAAAATAATTCTTATTTTCCTTTTTACTGCTAGTGATGCAGCCTACAGGAGTGGTTTGTGCATGAAAGCCGGCTCCAGGGATTCCTGACTACATTTTATTTATTTATTTATTACTTTTTAAATGTTTATTTATTTTTGAGAGAGACAGAGAGAGAGACAGACAGACAGAGTGCAAGCGGGGGAGGAAGAGAGAGAGAGTGAGACATAGAATCTGAAGCAGGTTCCTGGGTCTGAGCTGTCAGCAAAGACCCCCACATGGGGCTCAATCCCATGAACGATGAGATCATGACCTGAACAAAGTCGAATGCTTAACCGACTGAGCCATCCAGGTGCCCCCACTGCATTTTACATGTTTCCTTTCTTTATCTTCACACAAGTTAAGAATCACTCTCCCATGTGTGCTATCAATACCCTTGATTTTCTTCATAAACTCTTTCTCCCCATAGAGAGGAAAATTAAAAGATCATCTTCCATGTGAATTACAATCAATTTTAAGTTGGTTAAATCAAGCTTGATGCATGTTGATTGTATACCTGTTAGTTAAACTCTGATGGAAGATAATTTGTTACACTAAGAGGCCTTTAGTTCCATCTTTTGGCATCAGTTGCTTCCTGGTGGAATGCTTCATTCTGACACTTTTTCTCATCGCTACTCTGCCAGTACACTCTGGAGCTCCAAGTAAAAATTTTCCCGACACAATCTAGATTGAAGACTATTGAAAGATATATTTACTTTTCTACATGAACTTTGTCTGGTTCCATAAAGAGTATTTACCTTTAAAATGAAAAAAAAAAAACATGGCCACCTTTTTTAAGTGACACAAACAAGTACTCTCCATGTAAACCTACAACATAATGGAGTTTATGCAAGGAAAGCTGACACGAACTCAGTTTGGAGTATTTTGTTATAGCACTCCTTTTGGAAAACCTGCTATTGATCTGTTGTGCAACAATGACATATAGAATTCCCACTGAAACACATTCAGCAAAATGGTATGCCCAAGGCATATGTTTTCACTGGGTCAGGTGACTTGGCCAAAAGAATACACTTAAAAATGTGTGTGTGTGTGTGTGTATACATGTGTGCATGTGCATACATGTGTGGGTGTGTATACATGTTAATGCATATACATACATGTTTATGTGCGTGCATGTTTGTATGTGGGATGCACATACATGTGTATGCATGTGCATATGTGTGTATATGCGGGGAGTGAGTGTGTATAGGTATTTGTGTGTATGTGTATAATGAGAGAGAAGGAAGAATTGCTGGAAGGATCAGCCCTCTACCCTCAGGTGCTGGTGAACCTGGCTCCACTGAGGAAAGACAACTGGGAGAGAATATTTTTTGTTTTGTCCCCTGCAATCCCTTTATTTTTATTTTTCTGACCAGTGCATCCCCCTTTGCCCTCTCCCCTAGTCCAGACCTCTTGATACCATAGGCAAAGTTTGGCAGAGTCAGTCCTAAAAGGCACCCTTCACAAAATTCTTGCCTGCTTTATCTCCAACTTTGTGTCTACTTTGGGTCTTGTTGTGTACTCAGCTCTTCATTGATGGTGAAGTGTGGCATGGGGCCATTCGGACGTGTTATATGTCAAGCGGTCTTCACTAAGAGCTCTGGAGGAGCCAGTGGAGACACAGACTTAGGAACCTGATAGGAATCAACATGCAGGAGCCATTTTGTTGTCTGTGTACGAATCCCCTTTTACCCATGCCCATTTGGACCTTGGGACTCGCATGCAGGGGAGTTGGGTTTGTAGGGAAAACTGACCATCAGAATCACTGGGAGTTTTAAAATATTCTTGGGCCTTAGCAAAGTCATATTCAGAGGCTGAAAAGTGGAGCATGGAGCCTGTGCTTTGAAAATGTAACCAGGAAGTTCCGATGACTAGTTAGCTCTTGATTCACTAACTCAAAGTCTTGGAGCTCTGTCATCCTTGAGCTTTTTCATATTCCAGAAATACATTGTGTCTGCTGGGAGTAAAGTACAACCAAATGAGTAAAATCCCAGTATAAGGAATTAAAACCATAGAAAATGGTTAGCTATCAATTTGGGTTGTCTTCAAAATTTTTGTCTTAAATTGCTTGACAAAGTGTAATTGCTTGGAAATGTGTACATTAATGTATGGTGACATAAATGCCAATATCCAACCTGGTAGAAAATCACCCCAGTTATTGTACATGGTCATGTCATACAATCAGGGAAATGACCAGGGCTGCAAGGCAATGGTGTTCATACATTGTTGGAGCCCGATAGCCCTTCCCTGGTCTTGCTTATGTCAGGGGTGGTGGCCCAGGAATGGCTCTGGGGTCCTATGTCTTACCCTGGCCCTGATCTATGCTTTCAGGAGCCAGCTCTTAGGAGTATTTACACCACTGGGAGAGAATTAGACATTTCTTTTTAAAAATATTTTTAAGTTTATTTATTTATTTATTTATTTTGAAAGGCAGAAAGCATGAGTGGGGGAGGAGTGGAGAGAGGAAGTGAGAGAATCCCAAGCAGGCTCCATGCTTTCAGTGCAGAGCCCAACATGGGGCTCAAACTCACAAACCACAAGATCATGACCTGAGCTGAAATCAAGAGTCAGACGCTTAACTGACTGATTCACTCAGATGCCCTAAGAATCAGACATTTCAAAAATGGTTTTTTTGTTTTTTTGTTGTTGTTGAGAAAAGTGAAGCTGTTCACTTTCTGATGTAAGTGTCAGTGGCATCACATTGAAATGTTTCTTTTTTGTTTCTCTTGATCAGAGAATAAGCTGTCAAGGGAAGATGTACAACATTATGCTGTGATGGGCAGTTGAGTGTTTAAGAACCCGATTCTCAAGCTGACTGCAGACTGCCTGGACTCAGTTCTGGCTCAACCACTGATTGCTGAGGCATTGACCTATTGTCAAAATTGGGTCATTTGTCCCATAAAATTTTTCACATTTCTAGATTTGGCTGATTGATTCTTCATGGCATTGTTCAGCTTATCTTAGACCTCTATATTTTCCATAATCTTGTAGTTAGATCTAGAAGTTTAACTTTTAGGAACACAATTTTTCATATTATTCCATTCTTAAAATTCAATCACAGTATTTATGCTTGTATTCAAAATATGACAACAAGATTGCATCATCAAATTTATAGCTTAAGCTCAAGTACACCTAACTAATTTAGGGTACAGTCTGGTGACAAAATGAGATTCTCCCCTCAAGATGGCATTTATTTGGAAGTCTCAAGTGTCTCCCAAGAAAGGTGTCCTTACATGGAATCTCTTACCAATTAATTTATTTAAGTATTTGAAGTGGAAATAAATCACTGGAATTTTTTAACTATGATAAAGACAAGATGACTCCATAGCACAGTAGAAAAAACATTTTGGGGAGAACAGCTATCTTTTATGCAAATATGACATTTTAGGTGACCTTTGGTAAATGTTTAAGGTCTTAGAGTAATGGTTTCTCATCTGCAAAAATGGGAAAATACCTTCCTTCTAGGGTTGTTTTTAGGGTAAGTAAAATAAAATTTTATGATAAATAGTATAGCATAAAAAAGCATCTACTATAGAGATTTGCCTTTAAAAGTGTTAATTTTCTTTCCTTTTCTACAAATATTTCCTGAACACCCAGTTTATATCCAGCTGCCTGTCAGGTGTTATGCTTGGGTTTAAAAAGAGTATACATAAGGTAGCATAGAGATTATTGTCTAGCACAAAGTAGCTTCTCAATGAATGAATTGGAAACATGGTGTCTGCTCCAAAGGTGCTTCGGTACAGTAGGAAAACACGTGGACACACACGCACCCACATGCACACACATACACTCTACCATGTAAGGCTGGCAGGGCAGGAGAAATTCTGTTGTTAGAGTCACCACTGAGAGCTGACATGATGGGGAAGTCCTCATAAAGGAAAAGGGACTAAAGCTGAGACTGAGAAAATATAGGAGCATCAGAACAAGCTGAGAGGATTAGCAAATTTATTCAGATTTGAGGAATACAATAGATGAAGGAGCAGACAAATGTAAGCAGGGGATTTTTCTCATAGATACCTACACTTGATTAAAAGAAAGATGCACGGAATCAAGGAGCAGATAAAGCCGGATTTGTAGCTTGTGGTAACATTGAGAAAAACCTCAAATTCCACCCACAGGAAAAATACAAAGTCTCAAATGTGTTGTTTTTTTTTTCAATTTTTTAAATTTAATTTTTTAATGTTTATTTATTTTTGAGGGAAAGACAGAGCACAAGCAGGGGAGGGCCAGAGAGAGAGAGGGAGACACAAAATCTGAAGCAGGCTCCAGGCTCCAAGCTGTCAGCACAGAGCCGACGTGGGGCTCAAACTCATGAACTGTGGGATCATGACCTGAGCCAAAGTTGGATGCTTTACTAACTGAGCCACCGAGGCGCCCCTCGTGTTTTGATGAAGGAGTGATGTAGAAAAATTAATTTAAAGCCTAATGGATTGGGAAGAAAGACTAATGGATTGAAGGATTTCAGTTAAGAGACTGTAGTTAAAATCCTGTCATGAGGTGAAAGGGTCTTGGGTGACTTTTTGTTTATATGAATTTAGATCATAGAGGTATCGGTACCAGACAATATAAATGTGATTAAGTAATCTTTGAGGTATATTGGTTTGGGGTTCTCAGAAACTTTTTTCCTAGTGCCTTGGTGGCATCTGGTACCAAGGGTAAATGGAAGCAAGGATTTCCTCGATGTTGGGAAGACTTCTAGATCCTTCCAGTCTGACTGGTGCAGGGTATCAGGAAGAGAATGGGCCTCTGTGTCAGATACGTAATTCTATCTTCATGGTAAATGGGAATAACAATGTAGGTAAAGTGTGGTACCCAGTGAATCCTATGTGCTTGATTGATGCTGGTTAGTTCCTTTTGTGGTGAAATGTGGTAACTACAGGAAAGGTCAGTTTTAGACAACAGTCACAGTGGGGGCTAGATGAGTTCCCATCATGGCCATTCGTCCTTTATCTGTTGCCAGTAAGTCATGGCTATTTTATCTTTAACCTGGTTTAGTGGTGAAGAGGGAGCCAAAGGCAAGCTGAGGAGAAAGTAGAAACTTGGTAAAAGTAAACAAAGTAAAAGCATCCCCCCCGCTGCCAGGTGGGATGTGTGTGATGTTCCTCAGGCACTACTGGCTGTCCAAGAACAAAGGAAAGTGGGGAGAAAACAAAAAAAAAAAACTAAACAAAAAACAAAACAAAAACAATGGTTAACTAATAGAGATCACAGTGATGCAGGACACGGGTCTTCATCAGTTTATAAATATCTTAGTAAATTACAAGAAAAGGGCAATCTTATCAATAACCTGATCTCCTGAGCTCCAGAAACCCATAGACTCTGTTCCTATGGAGCCCTAACATCACTCTCCCCTCCATAGTGATGTGGGGAACAAAGGCAAGAAGGAAATGGTGGTAAAATTAAATTTCTTTATAACCGGTAGCCTATTGACAAATACTTGAGATAGGCAGAGAGAAATATTCCTCTAATAAACTCCCAACTGTCTTAATATTAATGCCTTGCTAGAGGGGAAATAACTTTACTTAGGCCTCCAGGATCCTGTGAGTCTTCTTTAGCATATGAAAGTCCTTTTGGGAACTTCCCCTGGCCTTTACACCTCCCCACTTGAAGGTTTATAATCAGCCACTCCTCACAACCCCAGTGCAGCTCTTTCTGCCTGCTGGTCCTGTCCCCATGCTTTAATAAAACCACCTTTTTGCAACAAAGGCGTTTCAAGAATTCTTTCTTGGCCATCAGCTCTAGACTCCTCACCACTCCAAAACTCCCACTTCTTCAGTGGGAAGAGGATAGACTGCACTGTCGAGGTGGGACCAGGAGGAAGGTGGTCTCCTGTCTCAGGACACCTGATGGTGACCCATCCCTGGTCAGTCCTGCTGGGGGAAGGGGCCTTACATCATGTAAGGTACATCTATATTTTACTTCTAACAGAAC
>NC_064816.1:163011317-163073779 GCF_023721935.1 Panthera uncia | reverse complement strand
AACCCTAACCCTAACCCTAACCCCTAACCCTAACCCTAACCCTAACCCTAACCCTAACCCGAGCCCCAACCCTACCCGAACCCCAAACCCGAACACGAAACGAACCCCGAACCTGAACCCTAACCCTAACCCTAACCCCGAACCCCGAACCCGAACCCGAACACGAAACGAACCCCAAACCCGAACCCGAACCCGAAATCGAACCCCGAACCCGAACCCGAACCCGAATTTGAACCCGAACCCTACTCCTATTTGGCAGTTTCCAATTTGTGGGATCATCACCAACATCTTCCATAGGCAAGTACTCATCACTACACAGATAACATGCAGGCAACCTTGTAATGTTGTGCTTATTGGAATACCAAGTGGGAGATGTGCTGTTAGAGGCAATAAAAATCTATCTACTCTTGAACTCAAAAAAAGCACTCTTCATGGGCACTTTATGCAGATACGTATCCATAAGACCTAACATCTCATCATATGGAATCCACCTGGAAAATCATCAATAACAACAGCCTGCTGACCACTGTAAACCCCCACCACCACCATTTACTCATAGGCTTGTAATACACACTCCAACTGCTAGAGATACTCTTCTCGGCAAAAGAACTCTAGAGGGACAAACTATTACAGTGACATAAAATCCTACTCCTTGAAAATTCCAGCCATTAAGGCAAAGTCACAGAAGCCACACCCATATTTAATAAAAAGGATAGACATCTCGTAAGCCAGGTGCTGCAGAGAACTCTTTCAAAGTAACTCCACAGCAGACTCCAGATCTGTCTGTCCTCTTCCCAAGATTACCAGGTGCACCACATTCTTCCAATATCCCATCTTTAGAACAATACCTTGTATTTTCCTTGTCAGTCCCACATGTAGGCTAAAAGTGAGCCCTGCAAAAGCCAGTCACCTTCTTGAGAGTGGTCAGTCTCTTACACCTATACTAGCAGATGGGAGGTGCCACTCTCCCCGATTTCTGTACCAACTAGAAAATAGAAGTCTTGCCATCCTTGGTGCAAAAGGCATATTCCTTATTTGCAAAATTATTGACAGTGAAACACCACAGATTCCTCGCACCTTCTTGAACCTAGGTAAATTGGAGACACAAGTTGGCCAGGTGCTATTCCCAATCCTCACCGCCCCCCACTCCCCCTTATTTTGTATGTTCCACACCAGTTTCCATCAATTTAGCTCATTCTCTGCCATTGTCTCTTCACAATAGTACAGTAGTTCTGAGGTGCCAGGACTGAAGTGTTGGGTACTAAGCTAGCACTTTGGACCTACTCGTTACCAAAAATAGTATTCATTTTATCAACAGATGCATCTCAAAAGATGTTGCCACCATGGCAACTGGAAAAGTCCTAACAACAGAGGACCTAACAGTCTATTCCAATCTCCACAACGCCACACTCTGACTACAGGGATTGACTCATCCATGGGCATGTGACCTGGTCCCAGTCAATGAGATAGCAGGAACCTCAGTTCTTGACCTGCAGAGTAAAGTGTGAGGTGGACCACCCAGGCTGCAGACCTTTCCATCAGGATGGCAGAAGTGGCCTAGGCTAGGCCAGTGCCCCCCACCACAGAGGGCCCAGGAAACGGGGTGCTCAGTAATATTGCTGAGAGACTACTCTTGAATCCCACACATGCTAGGTCCTTCTCCTAACTCATGAGAACCATAAATGCCTTCAGGGTCTTGACCTGAACAAGATGACCATCTGCATGGTATATAACCCACAAGATATACCCACAGGTCAATGGGGATATTCAGCCAAACAATACCCACATGTAATTCAACCAGAGACAAACATCTCATAGGAAGCTGGAGGCACACAGATAAATGCGGGAGAATTCCTGAGGCCATAAATGTTGGCTAATTCCTCCATCATTCTTTTTCCCTTTCCAGTTTAGGGGCCAGGGTCAAGCAGGATAGATCCCAGTGTACGCCGAGTCTGCCATTTTAAAAACAAGAGCCCGAGGGGTGCCTGGGTGGCTCAGTTGGTTAAGCGTCCGACTTCGGCTCAGGGCATGATCTCACGTTTGTGCGTTCAAGCCCCACGTTGGGCTATGTGCTGATAGCTCAGAGCCTGGAGCCTGCTTTGGATTCTGTGTGTCTCTCTCTCCCTCTCTGCCCCTCCCTGCTCATTCTCTGTCTCTCTCTCTCTCTCTCAAAAATAAATAAACATTAAAAAAAGATTTTAAAACCAAGAGCCCTCTCACCCATCCTCCATCAAGTTGCAAATCTGGGGTGTTATAAACTTACCACCCATGGGCCAAATGTGACCTCCATCTATCTTCTGTAAATAAAATGTGGTTAGAACACAACCACACACATCAGTTATGTACTTTCTGTGGCTGCTTTCCAGTCACAATGCAAGAGTGGAGTCATTGTCAGGAAGACCACATGGGTTGCAACAACTAACATACTTTCTGTAAACAGAAAATCTTTACAGAAGATTTTACAGAAAGGCCTTTACATAAAATCTGTACTGATCCCTGTTCTAAAAGATAAATATTATCATGTCACTCTTTTGAGTAGAATATAGTGCCTTCTGGATAAAATTTACTCCCATAGGCAAGGGCGCCCATCACTTTAACTAGACCTCCATATCCATCTTCCTCAATTTACACTTTTTTAGAAGTTTATTTATTTTGAGAGAGAGAGAGTGAGTAGGTAAGGGGCAGACAGAGAGGGAGAGACATAATTCCAAGCAGGCTCCATGTTGTCAGTGCAGAGTCCAACACGGAGCTCAATCTCACAAATCATATGATCATGACCTGAGCTGAAATCAAGAGTCAGAACCTTAACCAACTGAGCCATCCAGGTGCCCCCTCTAATTATACTTTTAATGGCACATCTACATGCCTGAACCCAATGAGAATTCACTGTAGTGTCCATGTAGTGATGTCAGAAATGGAGGTGCAAGTGTAAATGTGTGAGTGTCAGTGTGTATTTACTCTTTGTTAACCACAGTATGCAAGTAGAACACAATACAGTAGAATGCCTTCTGTCTCACAGTAATGGCCATGTTAAGTGATTACATAGTGATATCAGAAGGAATCCACTTTCATAGAACAAAATCTCTTGTCCTGGGCACCATGGCTGGGGCACACAGAGAGACAAAGATTTACCCTGCTCATCAAGGTTTTGAAGGATGCTTGCTGTTCCAGGACAAAGGATCCAGAATCCATTCATATCCATTTGTCATCCAGCCAGGCAGGTGTGACAGAAATCTCCTGGCAGAAAGGACAGACAGAGAGACAACAACGGCACGAAAAGTGCTACTGCAGAGGATACTCAGGAGGAGGACTGTGTGTAAGCAGAGTCAGCCAGACCAGGGTGTGGAGGGATTGGGAATGCTCCAAGAGGATGAGCACATTTGTGTCCTTGCATGGCTACACATGTCAGGGTGACCCGGCATTCACCAGACAGGAAAATGACAGGGTGGTGAGTTGGGGGAGCATCAATGAGGGATGAACAAGCAACAGAAAAAAGCAACTGCTGTCCCAGCCCAAGACATTCAGTTAGTCCCTTGGGTTTGCTCAGGCCTACTCGGGCCCTCTGTTCCCCCTGTGCCACCATCCACCCTGATAGCTCTGGGAAAAACTGTGTCATCAAACCCCCCTACCCCCCACCCCCGTCTCACCCACCTCAGGTCTTGCCAGACCCAGAGCACCAAGGAACCCCACCATCCTTGCAGTCTACAGACCAAAGACTGTAAGCCCCTCCTAGCTGGCCAGCCCTCTGTAGTCCCACACACACGCCCCAATGGTAGTTAGTGATGGAAATCCAGCTGGAATCTGAGCTATACTGTCTGTTCATCTCACGTTCACTGAAAGGAACAGGATTCTACCCATGAAACATACTTTGTATTTACACTCTTTAAAAAACACATTTTCTTGAGACTTTTATGCCAAACTGTCTTCTGGAAGGCAAAAGTTCAGTAATAAGATTTCTTTCAGCACAATTTCATTTTACATACTCATATGAGTCCCTAAAGCTGGTTGTATGTAACAAGAGGTATGCAATTGCCATTTATTTCAAGTCTGAGATACGAGGGCAGAACACGCTATTGTTGTTGTTTTCACAGTATGTTAAGTTTTCCCACCTTTATTTCCAGAACCAAGGACGGGGAACAAAGGCAACACAGATCCGCGCACTTTAAAATGTCAACAGGAATCTGCAAACCCAAGTTCTCATAGGAGCTAAAGTTTAAGGACCAGAGTGACAAAAGGGGGAGGCAGCAAGTAACCAAAAGAAAATGTTATGTGTCTGTGAGCTGGCCACCTTCTCTGCCTGTTGGAAGCAAGCTATGCCTAACAGGAGGGAGCCACACCTGGACTTGGTCCCTCAGTTTGGGCTGCCCTTGAGCATAGTAGAGCATGTGCTGAGCCTTGGGGCGGGGGGGGTCAGGGCAGGGAGGGGCAGCTGGCCACAGATGCTAGCTGCCAAGTACCTGTAGGACTAGCTCCCAGTCCTCAGCTAACATTAAACAATAATTGTGTTTATTTACATATTTACTGTGACAGGTAATATTCTCAATGCTTTTAATGACTGTATTCTTTCCTGTTTTATTTTTTAAACCACTTCATGGAGGAATGATTGGGATACAGAAAGCTGTACATAATTAATGTATGCAACTTGACCCTGACCCTAACCCTAATGTCTAGTTATGGTATACTTTGATTTAGAATATGGTTCATAAATTACATGATGGTTTTTAGGAGCTAGGGGATCCAGGGACCAACCTTATTCTATCTTATTCTCCCTTGAATCTGATAAGTTGTAACACATTTTGCCAAATGCCATCTGGAAAGTGGCCTCACAGGGAAAACAGTGAGTAAACATTAACAAAAACCCAGCCACAGAGCCAACTCTTCCTTCATCAAACTTGCTCATTCGATGTTTACAAATCTTTTTATGGACTACTAAAAGTGTGACTTTGTTGAATTTTTTAAAAAACAAACTAATTATTTGAAACTGTTAAAAGTATAGTATGTTTTAAAAATTCTTGGAGTTGGTCTCAGGATGAGCAGATCAAGACCCAGGGGCCTAGGAAAAGGCTGCTATTATGGAATATATTCAGATTTAATTAGGAAACAAGTATGATTTATATTGCACTTATTTTCAGAAAGCATTTGTGTCAACTAACACTATTGAACCCACACAAAATAAAATAGTTCAGAGGAAAACAAATTAAGAACAAGCAGCCACAAGAAGCAGAGAAATAACCACACCCAGGAGCAAAGAAAACATACTAGAGAGACCATGCTTAGGCCAATTTGGAGTCTGTAGATCCTCTGTAGCTAGAATGCACCCCCAATGCCACTGGATGTCATGGGTCAGGCAGAGATCATACCCTGATGCTGCACTATTGTAACCAGTGACAAGTTTCCTGGTCACTTTCTCCATGAGACTCCCCTCCCTTGACTACTCCAGCTTGCTTCTTAGGATTCCCATTCCTCTTTTTTTTTTCATTAATTTATTTTTTTAATGTTTATTTCTTTTTGAGTGAGAGCAGAGAGAGGAAGACACAGAATCTGAAGCAGGGTCCAGGCTCTGAACTGTCAGCACAGAGCCCAATGCAGGGCTGGAACTCATGAACAGTGAGATCATGACCTGATCCAAAGTCAAATGTTTAACCAAATGAGCCACCCAAACACCCCTCCCATTTCTCTTTTTGACCCCATTGTTTACTTTTCTCTTCACTTATATAGTGTGATGTATGTTTAATTACATACTATTCTGTCATTTAAATACTTTCGTCATGTTCTCAGTGAAACTGTACTTTGCATCATCCACCCTGATTTATATGCACTTGTTGCATTGCACAACTTCATTGGAGACTAGGAATACTCTAGCAATGTCATGGGACTAGTATCCTGGACAAGGTGCCCGCTGAGCACGCTCATCCTGCAGCTGTTGCAATGAAGGCTTGATCCAGGCACTGCTATTTTTGTGCAAGTAAGACAGCACAAGGAAAATTAGCCAAAACCTTGGCTTTGGTACAGATTTGCTCATGGCCCCTCAGCCACACCAAATGGTGTGTGGGCACATCCCGAGGATGCTTGCTAGTCCAGTGTTCCCTAGGTAACTTCCATGGGACAGCCATTGTGTCAAATGGGGGGACTCCATATGGGAGAGGAGATGGGAGTCAGAATTCCAGAGGTAGGATCAATCTTGGAGACTGCTTAGAGCTTAATAGGAGTTCATTACATAGTTCTTGAATGAATGAATAAATTAATCTAAAACCATTTCCTAATTTTATAAATGATGAGCCTGAAGGTCAAATTAAGTGACTTACTTAAGTCATATTGGAAATTGGTGACAAAGGCAGACTGAGATCTGAGATGACCTCCAGCATGATCCCCCAGAGTGGCTTCTGCTAGCCACAATCACCCATTTAACTTTTCTGGACTCCTAGACTCTCATGTGACTGACTCTTCATGTAGCAGACTCTGGGAATGAAGTTGATGTCAGTGTCATAGAAACCTCCTACACTGGTTATAACAAAACTTTGTGATGTCAATGGAGTCTCAAGCCCTAGGCCATCTCAGAGTTTGTCTGCAAAGGTATGGTTGGTGGGAAACCCACATGTTGGCAGAAAGTAGAGGAAGATTGAAAAAATGTAGCAAAAGAGGTGGGTGCTCATTTTACTTCTGTCCCTGCATGACGTAGTGATATCCAGCAGGACAAGTCCCCCAGAAGCTACCCAGAACCTCTGCAGAACTCACCCCTCACACTTGAAGCTGGGCTTAAAATATGGGTCATAAGCACTCCTGGCAGCCCAGGGTAGGACGACATGAGACATAACAAAGCCACGGCATTGACAGATGTATATTCATGGAGCAATGGATTTCTCCAAATATATTATGAAAAAGGTAAAAAATTCACTGATAAAACATCAATACTTCTAATTAAAAGTAAAACCATACACATCACAGAATAACTGTTCAATTAATAATATTTATTGCATATTTATTTTGTGCAAATGCATAGCTCTAGTCCTACCTGGGAGCTTGCAAAGAGTGTGGGATACAAAGAAGAGGTCAATAGTAGGAAATAATGCTGACTAAAAGAAAACAATGTGGACTAACAGGGCCACCATATTCAGAAGGGCCATTAGGAAGCCCCTCTGAGAAGGTGGCATTTGAGCCAAGATGAGAATGAAAGGGGAACAAGGTGTGTGAATGGCTATCTGTGAGAAGAGCAACAGAGCAAGTACATTTTCTTAACGTAAAAAATAAAACATAAAAGTCAAGCTGTTTTACTTGGGTGTCACTATGGGACCTTTGATTCTTTTCCCTAACATTTTGGGATGCATGCTTACTTTTCCTCACTGTAAAATGTTCATGAAAAATGCCTTATTTAAGCATTGGCATCTTTTATTAAAAGGCAAACAAGTTAACCCTAGCTGATGATAGTCTTCAGAGAAGGGACACAGGAAGGTTGAACTTTAACGGTTACAGAAAGCTGGACCTGGGGCGCCTGGGTGGCTCAGTCGGTTAAGTGTCCGACTTTGGCTCAGGTCATGATCTCGCAGTTCGTGAGTTCAAGCCCCGTGTCAGGCTCTGTGCTGATGGCTCAGAGCCTGGAGCCTGTTTCAGATTCTGTGTCTCCCTCTCTCTCTGACCCTCCCCCATTCATGCTCTGTCTCTCTCTGTCTCAAAAATAAATAAACGTTAAAAAAAATTTTTTTTTTTTAAAAAGAAAGCTGGACCTGAATGGCAGGATACATGGGAGCCTCCAGTGTCAGGAGTCTCCTTGTATCCCTGAGTGGAAACAAGAGACCCTGAAGCAGAGTCATTTCTGGGGAGGCCCATGCTGTGCATTTGCTTGTAGTGCTGCCTTCCCACCTCTAGCCACCTATCTGCAGGACTCCTTGCCCAAATACTCCAGCCTGTCTGGATGGCTTCCTTGTCTGAACTCTCAGATCTGGCAGTTTCAGCATGTAGTGATTCTCTAATTAGTTCATATACATTTCCTTGGCAATCCCAAATAGAAAGGAAGCTCCTCCAATGTGGGGAGACAATTACACATACTGTTTATACACATATGTTTTTATTGTTGAGAAAGAGGTAGGAAGGTGTAGGCCGAGACTGTGATATAATTACACAGGAAGAATTCCCCATGACAGTCCAAATTCAGGCAGTGTGGAAGAGATGGTAAGGAGAATGCTGCTGGGCACGAGTCTGAGAGGCAGTGGGCTGGCAAGCCTTGTCCAAAGGCTTATTGGTGATTAGTTATGAAATGTGGTACCTCTTGATGCCATAAGCATGACCACTTCTACATTTTAATTAGAACCAGAGGCAGGAAATGCAAATACTAGAGCAAAGGTTAGTGAGGAGCAGTTTAGGAGACTCCATTCCTTTGATAAACAGCTTCAAAAAAAAAAAAAATAGGGGCACTGGGTGGCTCAGTTGGCTCAGGTCATGACCTACCGGTTTGTGGGTTTGGGCCCCACATCGAGCTCTGTGCTGATGGCTCGGAGCCTGGAGTCTGCATCAGATTCTGTGTCTCCCTCTCTCTCTCTGCCCCTCCCTGCTCTCTCTCTCTGTCTCTCAAAAATAAACAAACTAATTAATGAAATAATTAGTTAATTTGGGGCTGCCAAAGGGAGGAAATCAAAAGGTCAGATAACAAGCAAAAAGGCAGTGTTACGCAATCTTTGGCTAGCATGGACACAATGAAACAGAGGGTTTTAGTAAACCCTTAGATCATGACTGATCTTCCTTGTTGGCTTGCCCCAGATGCATAAACTCAGAGAGATAAGGAGTGAAAAGCAACTTACATGTGTTCTACTTAACACAAGAAGATGGTGCGTGACCTCCAGGACACACTCTGAGTTTTAGTCTCGTATTACATATAGGATAGTAAAATTCAAATACAAAGACCCTTCCAGTTCTAAAATCTTCTGATCCTGGGTCTCATACTAAATTCAACATTTGAGATATACTTTTTATTATTGTATAGTAAATTCCTTGGGATTAGGCATACCTTTTGTATTGGGTGTGTAGAAAAAGACTGGATGATCGTTCCACATTTTGAAAATATCATCAGGCTGAGAAGTCTTTGATCTTTTCCCTAAAAGAGGTGAAAAGGAGGGTAAATGGCTTAACTTCATTTCTTAACATCACATTGAGTTTAATGGTGACAAAATATACCAAAACAAGTCAAAAGGGTTATGAACACAATGTCTATGAGAGATAGTCTTCTCTTGTATTTGGAATGCAAACCATTTGAGAGGTAATTATCTTCTTCTGCCTGTATTTATTAAGAAGCTCCAAGTTTCCTCATTGCACTCTCTTACACTTTTTGGTATATGTAATATTTTTCCCCATTAGCTGCCATAAGCATTACATGAGCATGAGCAATGGAAAGGTAACTTTCTGAGAGGCTGGTATCCATGGTACTGCAGCTGATGTGGATGATTCTATTGCTGTAGCTTGAGAAGTGATGCATTCCCTCTGGGTTTCCTCAGAGGAACAGCCACACATCTTGGCCAAAGAGTTCTGCAGAAGGTGCTCGGCATCTTCTTAGTTACCTTCATATTTAGATGATATGTTAGTCAGTACACTCTGGACTTTGTATGACTCTGATCCCACGAGGCCAATTATAGTGGCAGAATTTCACCTTGGCCTGCCTCCAAGTCTCTAGCAAAGTAAATTGTAGACCAGTAGTCCAGAAATGGGCATACTCATCAGAATCACATGGGACGCTGAATCAGAATCTCTGGGGTTGCAGTCTAGAAATCTTGATTTAAATAAACTCCATAGGTTATTCTCATGGAGTCAAAGAGACACAGGTTCATACATCAGGATTTGGGACTATTGGTGTATATCATGCAATATCCAAGACAGGTCTTCAGTGTCACAACTACATTTGAAAGAAAACAATCCAGGCAAAAGTTGAGGTATCATCTCATAAATAATCACATAGACTCAATATAAAGTTATATTTAGAAATGAAGGAGGGAAAGTATATCTTTTCTGCCAATAATTTCCAACAATCTGCTTCAAGGCATCTTTTGAATTTGGAATGATGATTTCTGCCTATACGAATCATGTGATGCACTGAAATGGTAGCAGCTCTCATATACTTCCTGTCCACAAAAATTTCTTAAGGGCGCCTAGGTGGCTCAGTCAGTTAAGCTTCTGACTTTGGCTCAGGTCATGATCTCACCATTTGTGAGTTCGAGCCCTGCATCGGGCTCTGTGCTGACAGCTCAGAGCCTGGAACTTGCTTCAGGTTTTGTGTCTCCCTCTCTCTCTGCCCCAACCCCTGCTTGTGCTCTGTCTCTTTCTGTCTCTCAAAAATAAATAAACATTAAAAAAATTTTAAGGGGCTCCTGGGTGGCTCAGTCGGTTAAGCGTCCGACTTCAGCTCAGGTCACGATCTCGTGGTCCGTGAGTTCGAGCCCCACGTCGGGCTCTGGGCTGATGGCTCAGAGCCTGGAGCCTGCTTCCGATTCTGTGTCTCCCTTTCTCTCTGCCCCTCCCCCATTCATGCTCTGTCTCTCTCTGTCTCAAAAATAAATAAATGTTAAAAAAAAGTTTTAATATATTAAAGAGTCTATGGTAAATGAAGAATCACAATCTGCATAATTTTTTAATCTTAATGTTAGTTAACCTATTACTGCTGTATCCAGAGATTAGGTTTGAAACCAGCTAAACTCAGAATCATTTTAAAGAGGCAATATCAACCAAAATATTCTTTCCCTTAGGCAGCTCTTCAAAACTGATATAAATTCTTGTCTATAGTTACTTTTAACTTTCTCCTGAGGTTGTTGCAGGTCTCACTTGTAACTTTCTACAGGAGCCAGGGGACATCTGTCCTGTGCCCACATGGGTTTCAGGAACGAGGAGGGGCTGCCCTGAATGGCTGCCCCTCTCTGAGCAGCAGGAGAGCTTGGTTACCATGTGTCTATTCCTGTATTTGTGCTCTCAATAGCTTATAGATAAATTCAAATTTCTGAAAATCATTTTTCTGGTGACCCCATTTTTCCCATGGAGCTCCACTTTGTTTAATCAACTTGACAATAACCTTCATCTCCTGCTTAGAGGGTACCCCAGGGAACCCATTTGTAAGGGAGGAAAAATGAGTCCTTAACTTGCTTTGAAATGGCTGCAGCCACACAACTAGTAATTCTTTCCAGCTGGGAGGGATTTTATTGGAGAATTTCAATTGTAGGTTCTTGGCTCAAGCATGTTGCCTCCCCAAAAAAATTAGTAATTTTTTTGACCTTGCAAACCTACATTCCAAGTTTGGCATGCTCTTGCTTTTCTTTACATTCAGGGCTTTGAAACAGAAAAATAAGAAAATACCTCTTTAGATTAAAAATGAATTTTTCCGGGGTGCCTGGATTGCTCAGTCAGTTAAGCGTCAAACTCATGATTTCGGCTCAGGTCGTGATGTCATGGTTCATGCGTTTGAGCCCCACATCTGGTTCTGCGCTGACAGTGCAGAACCTACTTGGGATTTTCTCTCCCACTCTCTCTCTGCCCCTCCCCTACTTGTGCTCTCTCGCTCTCTCTCTCAAAATAAATAAATAAACTTTAAAAAAATGAACTTTGCAAACATTCCATAGCATTCCATTTGCAATTTCATAAATTTGCAAAAATTATTCCATAAAATAATTCCATGGCCATTATTTTTATGTATCTTTCTAGCTACAGTTTCTTGTAGTTTCCTTGGTGTGCCTGATTCTAAATAAAGGCTTCTTTCTTTATTTGCATTTACAGGAGAAAAATTTCTAAGCCTTTGCTCATGTACTAGAAATTTTCCCACAGCAAAGATTCCCCAGACCTTCCTCCTCACATCTGTGTTATAGGCCCTGACCTTTCTAGGCTTCTATTTGCCAGGAACCAGGACAGTAGTAGTAAGTATGCATGACAACACCGAAAAAGAAGAACAGGACATTTTATGGGGCTCCTGGCATATTTCTTGTGATATATTTTAAAACCGAGGAAAATTGTGCTGAACTATTTTTTTACTATCCTAAGTTCTAGGTTGTTTATTGGGCCAGTGACCTTTGCTGACCTCTGACTTACAACTACAAGTTCCTACAAGTCATAGACTCTTCTCTATTGTCGTGAGTTTTTTTCTTCCTGTCTCCAGCTTGCCTTTTCTTATTCTGTGTCCTCAGATGGCTAAGTTTTCTTCTGCTCTCTGATCAGTGATGGCATGATTTTAGAGCCCCAGGAAACTCTTAAAGGAAAGGATTACAGTGACAGAAATTGGCAAGCACATCTCAGGTCACTACAGTTTGTCACTTCTGCTTCACTGTAGCTGACTGGGTAGCAGAAGAGAGAGAATGAAGAGAGGCATGCTTCTCTGTGTGGGCTGCTGGGGCCCCTGGGATTTACCTCACTGTTCATCCAGAACCTGCAGTATAGACACTCCACCTGTGGAGGGGTGGTCTTCATGGATCTGAAGCCTACAGCATATGGGTAAAATGGCAGCTGTGGTGAGGGAGAGTGTGTGTAAGAGAGGTTGAGACAGAGTCAAAAAGGAGACAGAGAGACAGAGAGGGAGGTTTCACGGCAGGTGGAAGGCACTCCTTTCTTTTCCTTTCTGCAAATCTAAAATAAGTGATGTTTTGGGAATTTGGTGTATCTGAAAATAGTTAATCAGTTGATTAATGTTTTGGCTCCTTCTCTTCTGCACTTAGATAGCTTTCTCACTGACTCTTCATGTCTTTTCAGAGTGGGGCACCTGGTCTAGTTGAGTGGCTTTCTTATGAGACACGAGTGGTAAAATTGTGCCAGGGGAAAATGGTAATGTCTGATATACAGTAAACATTCAATACATTTTATTATTTTTAATTATCATCATTATTAACTACTCAGTGAAAATGATTTTTTTCACTCAATAGTGAAACCACAGGCATTTTTTATATTAAAATCCCTTTTTAAAAACCTTTAAGGGGCGCCTGGGTGGTTCAGTTGGTTGGGCGGCCGACTACAGCTCAGGTCATGATCTTGCAGTCTGTGAGTTCGAGCTCTGTGCTCGACAGCTTTGTGCATTTACTTTGCATAGGGCTCTTTGCTGACAGCTCAGAGCCTGGAGCCTGCTTCTGATTTTGTGTCTCCCACTCTCTCTGCCCCTTCCCTGCTAGCTCTCTGTCTCTCTCTATCTCAAATATAATAAACATTAAAAAATTTTTTTAACTTTAATAATAGGTTCTAATATAGTAAGGCAAAGTTAACAGGTAATCGCTATCTGACTAATTGGGGTGACTTGGTTGCTTCCTTTCATAACTTAATACGGTGGTTTTTGTGTGGCATGGTAGTCTATGTGTCAAGTGCATTGGATTCAAGCTTGAAACACTCTGATCAAAAAATGTAATCTTTAGGGTTTGGAGTGGCTCAATCAGTTAAGTGTCCAACTCTTGATCTCAGCTCTGGTCTCGATCTCAGAGTAGTGAGTTCAGCCCCATGTTGGGCTCCATGCTGTGCATGAACCCTACTTAAAAAAAAATGTAACCATTATATTACCTCCCTTATAGGCAGACCACATGTTTCCCACCTCTTTCTTAGGTCCAGCCTTATGTTTTCATTGAACAGCTCACTTTCTGTGTCTCAGACATGAAGCTTGATGCTGAACCACAAAACATACATTATGAGTCTTTCCTCATAGAGCTTCCAAGTCAAGAAGTACAACAACAAAAAGGCAGAAAGACAGACAGGAGAATAAAAAATGTGTGTAGCTTCTTAATGACTCTTTTGGAAAGAATCAGTAGGTCTGTTTGTGCTTATCTTCATTGTTTGCTTTCCTGTCATTTTCAAACAAGCAACAAAAAAGACTGACTTCTCTAAAAGTCAAGAAATGAAGGGACTTCTCTTAGGACCAGAGACAGACAGGTAAGCTGCAGGCCAGACAACCCTGAACCAAGGTCAGTGTCAGAATGCCTGACACTCCTTCTGGTCAGTCATTAAATCAATGGCCAGGGCATGTTTATGTGCTACTATCAAGAAAAGGAATTCAGAAAAAAAAACTAGTAAATTTACCATTTTTTTCTTTCCCTTCAAAGTTTATTGAACTTCATGTCTTATTGCAACAATAGAGTTAGTGTTTGCTTAAGAACTGTATACAAGAGGAAAGGAGGACAGTGAACCACTGGGTCCCAAGAGACATACAGTCTGGTGTCTCCTTTGCACTTTATCATGACTGACTTCCCTACAGCACTTGGTGCTAGTGGACACCTCCATCAAATGCCTTCTCCTTTTGGGTCTGGGACACCTCTCTCTCTTGTTTTTCCTTCTGCCTGTCTAGCAACTCTTCTTCTGCCTCCACAGTGGGTTCCTTTCTGCCCTCCTGCCAAGACTTGTGGGCCCCCTCAGCCTTCTCTCCTCTACACACTTTCTCTCAGCCACATAGTGCAGTCACTTGGCAAGAGTAACATAAGGTCATGTAGATGCAAGGAGAGTAAAACCTTGGATTGCAAGTAACTTGGTCTGCAAATGTTCCAAAAGACAATCAAACATTTCTAATAAATTTTAAATTGATAAACGAGTGATGTCTTACAGTACAAGTAGTATGTGATGCTGAATGTCACATGATCACAACTGAGCCAATGGCTCTTGAAATTTGCTTTGATATACAAGTGCTTTAGATTACAAGCATGTTTCTGGAATGAATTGTGCTCGCAAACCAAGGTTTTACTTTGTAAGGTACACAGTCGAGTCACATCATACATACATCTGACTTTCATGCATTCAACAGGGCAAAGCAAAAATAAAAATAACATGTGTATGTGCCCAAGGAAAAACAAAATGAGGGTGATAATCTGCTGTTTTGCCCTTGCCCCCATAAGGTATCTCATTGGGCTAGTTATAGATAGTCAGGTGTTTAAAGATAATTGTTAAGAATATGCAACATACTTCCTAAACACAAGCCAGATTGATGTTCAACCCAAGAGGCAGAAATGTGTTTGGATGATGAAGGGGAATACTGCATGAGCATTACAGAGAGAAATCTGTCTGTATGTTATTTTATAACTTACAGGGGATATAAGGAAAATGACTATGTGCTGTTCCTGCTCTCAGATGACTTGAGACCTTCCAGAATAAGAAGAATCCCACCATAGACAAGAAGTTGTAATGATTGCAATGGACAGATAAAAAGACATGTAAAGGTGTCACTTACAATATAGAGAAGAATCCTACTCAGGACCAACATTTCTTTTAAAAGATAGTTGTGTATTATTATCCTGCACTATTTCTGCAGCCCATCCCTATTTCCAGCTCCCTGGTAAAAATTCCTGTGAGTTGCCCAACAATCTTGCCCACAACTGAAAAAACTGGCTGTTTCTATGGAGAGCAGACACAAATCTTCCTCTTCTCTCTACATTTTTCCTGTCCTTGAATTTATATTTTTAAGTTTAAAAATGCTCTATTGCCTCAGGATGCATCAGTCCAAATTAACAGAACATACAAGCCTGACCCAAAAAACTGAAGCAATCAACTATTGCCAAGTGAACCACAAGGAAGGCTCTTCTCCTTAGGGACATGTTGGCCTGAAAGATGGTTGTACCATACTCTGGAAACAGGACTAAAAAAAAAAAAAAAAAAAAAAAAAAAAAAAAAAAAAGAATGCTCCCAAATTCTCAGATTAGAATTTGCTTTGGGGCTGAGGTAGATATTTAGCCATCCAGTGCAGGAACGGGGAGAATCAGGAAACTCTAAATCCAGAATTTTTATGCTAAATAAGATTAAAGCAATACATTTCATAAAATGACCTTAATGTGGATGTATTGTTATGTTAATAGTCTCTTGATGCATAAAATGATTTCTTAAATAACTTTCTGCACCAACCTTCAAAATAATAGAACCTCAGAGATTCAAATGTTAACTAATTTGGGAAAGCTGACAGGGAAGAAGAGGGCTTTAGTTAGACTTAGCAATGATTTTGCTAATGGACATTTGTTTCTCTTTACTTTCTATAAATATAAAGGTTACTCCTTCCTCCCTTCCCACCCTCCTTCCTCCTTTTCTTTCATTTTTCTCCCTCCCTCAGGTCCTCTGTTGCCCTTTTCTCTTTTTTTCTTTTTTTAAACATTAATTTATTTATTTTGAGAGAGAGAGAGAGAGAGAGAGACAAAGAGCTAGTGGGGGAGGGGCAGAGAGAGAGAGAGAGAGAGAGAGAGAGAACCCCAAGCAGGCTTTGTCTTCAGGCCTCATCACAAGCAAACGATCTGAGCTGAAATCAAGAGCTAGTCACTTAACCACTTAACTGACTGAGCCACCCAAGCACCTCTCACTCCTTTCTACTTTCCTTCCTTCCATTCAGTCATTCAATCGGTATTTATTAAGTACAGACCAGGTGACTGGTACTCTTCAAGCACTGGGGGATTTACAAAGAAATGTAACAAGTAAGGTTTTATGTCATTTATAAAGCTTTATGTAGTTAATGCAGCTTAATGGCTGAAAAGGGGTGAGCAAGTTAAAGGCAATCATTATTTGCTCCATTCAAAGTTGTTATAGCTTGGTTTTTGTTTGTTTGTACAAAATTTGAATCTAAATATCTTTGGAGGGAAAAAACATAATGAACTCTATTTCCCTCACCCCATATTGCCTTCAGATCATTACTGAACAATAATGATGTGCATGTATAATTACTGTATTTTACAATGATTTTTTCTGCTTAACATTATCTCATATAAAGCTTATATCCTTATTACTATACTTGGCTATTTAATCATTGATTGGGTTCATGTAATGGTAACTTTCTTAGTATTCCTTTACTATTGGACATTGAAATTTTAAGTTTTTGCTCATAAATTATACTCAACTCTATTTTGGTTCTTTTGAATTGATTGTGGATGTGTAATACAGATCAAATGAGAAAACCAGTTTCATTTCACATAGTACTAAATTGCTGTTCAGAAACATTGCTGGTGTTACCAAAAATGTACAATGCTTTCTCCACCCTCACCAACATTTTCTGTTATTCTTATTTATAGTTGCTAGTTTTGGAATCATTAATGGTAACTTACAGTTCCTCTAATTTCTATTTCTTTATCCTCCCTAGGAAGGCTGCAAATTTGAGGCTCTGGCTGAGGAGCATACTGATTTTCTCCCCTGGCAGGGAGAACCATTCTGTAATAGGGTCACACTTCAAGGAGTGCACGGTCTCAAGAATGTGTCTGGGCCACATGGATGGCCATCAATCATGTTTTCATTGGGATAATTCTGTTTAAAATTCTGATAATTCTGTTATCTACCCTGTCACTGTTACAAGCGTCCCAGTTTAGGGGATAATTATGTGGCCACCTTAGTGGTGAGGAAGGAGGGGCAAGCCAGCCAGCTAGCCACCTACCTTCACATGTGCCCAACATCAGGACTGTGATGTATGAGCTCCAGCTCTGTCTTCCTGTGAGAGTTCTTGGCTGTTTCTTCAGGAATACGTTGTATTTCCATGCTTCTGACTGATCTAAGTTTTCTATATTTGAGATTAGACTTTTGTCAGTTAAATTTATCATCTATGATTTTTCTAATTTTGTAGCCTTCTTTTCAAACTTCATTTACTAAATTTCATTTAATTCCTGTGTCTCTGAAAACATTCTCCTTTTCTATGATGATAAATTCCATTTCTTCCATAGTCTGGAATAGTTCTTACTTCTTCAGATGGAACAATCCTGTTATTTCAGTATTTTTATGTGGAAGTCAGATAATTCATTAATATAGTGTATTACATGGTATCAGTTATGGATCTAAGTTAATTGACTTTCATAGTGATGCTTAATATTTCTAATGTTTTATTTAAAAATGGACACAAAGGAACATTTTTGGAACATTATCCTTTGATGATTAAATACTAAGCACGTATGCCAGATGGAACAACATATATTGACACACTTTACAGTATCCAGGGAGTAAAATTATATGCTGATTAAAGTCAGGCAGCAGGGAGAGATCATTTGAAGACAACGTTAGGTATAAGCAAAAGGCTTTTCTTTAGCCTAATAACTACAATTCTTTGGGAGATGAGACAACAAAATCTTCCAAATACAGAAATGTTTCCCGGGGCACCTGGGTGGCTCAGTCAGTTAAGCATCCTACTTCGGTCAGGTCATGATCTCTTGGTTTCTGAGTTTGAGCCCCGTGTCAGGCTCTGTGCTGACAGCTCAGAGCTTGGAGCCTGCTTCATATTCTGTCTCCCCCTCTCTCTGCCCCTCCCATGCTCATGCTCTGTCTCTCTCTGTCTCTCAGTAATAAATAAACGTTAAAAAAATTTTATTTTAGGGGCTCCTGGGTGGCTCAGTCGGTTAAGCATCCGACTTCAGCCCGGGTCACGATCTCAGGGTTGGTGAGTTCGAGCCCCGCGTCGGGCTCTGGGCTGATGGCTCAGAGGCTGGAGCCTGCTTCCGATTTTGTGTCTCCCTCTCTCTCTGCCCCTCCCCCGTTCATGCTCTGTCTCTCTCTGTCTCAAAAATAAACATTAAAAAAAATTTTTTTTTAAATTTTATTTTAAAGAAATGTTTCCTTCTGTCATGGTAAATGAAAACCACGGATGTTTAGGATGGAAGAGTCTTCAGGGTCTTGTGGAGAGACAAATGAGACCTTTGGAAGGATGTCCTTGGAAGGAGACTCATTCAGTGTTACTGGTTGGTTATCTAGCTTGACTGCACCCAAGCTTGTATGTGTATATAGATGCATGCGTTTTTCTAAGGGTGGTGTCCATAATTTTCACCAGATCTGAAAAGTGTTCATGATACCTCTGTAGTTGGTAACTAACAACCCAGTCTCTTCATTTGATAGATGAAGTTGCCGATTCACAAAAAGCTAACATCAATGTACAGGGCTAAAATCTGATTAGTGAGTGAGCCAAGACTAGAACTCGGAATTGGGCCTCTTGACTCTTTCCATCACAGTCTGCTGTAGAAAGCTGCCTATCTTTTTTTTCTTAACTTTTATTTATTTTTGAGAGAGAGAGAGAGAGAGAGAGAGAAAGTGTGTGTGAGTGGGGGAAGGGCAGAGAGAAAGGGAGACACAGAATTCAAAGTAGGCTCCAGGCTCTGAGCTGTCGGCACACAACCTGACACAGGTTTGAACTCACATACTGCAAGATCATGACCTGAGCCAAAGTCGGCCACTTAAACGATTGGGGCACCCAGGCGCCCCTGCCTGTGTCTATTTTCAGAGAGAACGTATTTCCCTTCTTCCTCTACACAGCAATGGGTACTTGCTGCCTGGGTCAGCCCTAGGCAAAAATATGCACAGGTATACTTGGCTTCTGGCAGCTTACCTTACCCATCCAGCATCCATCCTGTCTTTATGCCCCTAGACTTGTTACTATGTTTCTCCATCAGATCCTGTCAATTTCCAATTGTCCTCACCTATCAGAAATCTTTCCTGGGTGCCAGAGTGAGCATTAATAAATATCAGTTTTCTGAGATGTGGCTGTTTATCTGGTTCCTTCTTCTGGAGCCCTGACCGCTTACTTTGTGCAATTTCTTTCGCCCTCTGGACACATGGTTCTGTGAATCTTCAGTTTCATTAAAAACCCAAGTTTCATTTTATGCAAGATTTGTTCCAAATAGACCTTGGACTTGTAGAGCCACAGAGGGATCCATCTCTGTAGTATGCTCCCTCTTTCTCCATGCCCTGATTTTAAACCTGTTCCATTCCCATATCCTGTATCTTGTATTCCCACACTGGTCCCCGACTGTCCAAGGAATCACAATCTAGTCCCATCTCCTAAGGTAGCTTCTGATACTCAAAACAAATCCCCCCCCCCCCCCCCCCCCGCCAATAAAAATGTATTGGCCTCGTATGTAATTTTTCCAGGGCTCAGTTTTTGGCTAAATAATTGGAGATCAAATTTCTGGCTGTTAAAAAATATTAAGGTATTACTAATTGAAGCTGTCTGATACATTATCACCTCCTAAACTTATTTACATTTTAAAAGGGAAATTCTTGAAACAAATGCTTCCGTGCTAGAGCCGTAGATCTCAGGGTTGCATATTTCAGTCACTCAAGCAGAAGTGATGGAAATGCTATTTGATAGCATTGATAGCATTGATAGTAATAACAGTTAACCAACGCTTGAGTACACATTTTATGCCAGGCTCTGGTCTAAGTTCTTTTTAACTAAGTTATTGCCTGAGTTCTTATTTCTTAAGAACCTTGGGATAAGCAAGTCTTATTCCTATTTTACAGATGGCAAATAGAGGGCCAGAAACACTGAGTACCTTGTCTACATCACATGGCTAACAGCATTGGGCCAATATTTCACCTCCACACTCTACCACCTTTTAGCAAGAAGTTTTCAAACGTGAAGTTAAATTAGACCACAGGTATTCCTCAGGGCTTATCTTTGGTTTTTATTCCTGGAAACATTTTACTGATTTTATTCTGCTCTCTCGGTCTGTAATGCTTAGAAATTTTAAGAGATTATGGGAGGAAAGGAGAAGGTCAGACTCCTGAGATACCTTCTTGTTTACTCTTGGATCTCTGACCCGAGCCTACTTTTCCCTGGCTATATATAGCACACCCACTAGGAACTTTAAATATTTGTTTTATTTTATGTTTGAGAACGAAGGCTTGGTACAAATGTTTGCTCTTGTTGTGTTTACTTTATAATAACGGAGTTAAACTTGAGCTCTCAAGATCTAATTACCCTAGCTTCTGTCAAACTTGTCCCTTCTCCATCAGGTTACAATGCTGATTCTTTGAAGTTATTTCCCATTTTACAGCTCCATTTATCTATTGTCTGCAGGTTTTTATTATGTGACTTCTTTTTCCTGAAGCATTAGGCATGAGGGTAGAACCTATTATGGCTAAAATGTCAAAACCCAGAGTCCTTTGTGTGGGCCACTCACATGTCCTTGCCGAGTAATGCCAAGAGTTGGCCATAAGCTCTCCCTTGCCCTTCCTCCACACCCACCCCAGCCAACCAAGGTCCTGAGCTCTAGAGAAACCAGTCTCTGACAGCCACAGGGAACCAATTCATGAGAAGACTGGCAGGATTGAAGGGTAGCTTAAGCTTCTGAGGATATTTACACTTAAACAAGTGAGTGTATCACAGTAAATGAATTACTAGCTGGTGATGCTTGAGACACAGCAGCAATAAGCTGAAAGGATTTTCTGTAGGATGTTTATTACTTTTCATTTCAGTTACTGTACTTCTTAACTCCAGAATTTCTATTTGAGGATTTTAAAAATATACTCACAATTTGAACCTCTTATTGGTACTCTATTTAGTGAGACATTCTCACTTTCCATCAGTTATTTTGGCATGGTTTTCTGTTTCTTTGAATATATTCAAAATATCTGATTTGAAGTCTTTGGCTATTATGTCTATCATGTGGGCTTCCTCAAGGAGTTTCTACTGGTTGCTTTTTCCTCCCTGTATATGGCCAATGCTTTCTTGTTTCTTTGCACTCATTATAATTTCTTTTTGAAAAATGATATTTTAAATAATACAACATGGAAACAACATGGAATCAGGTTCACCCCCGTCTCCAGGGTCTGTTGCTTTTGCTTTTTGTAGTAGTTGTTGTTGTATTTGATTGCTTTTATTGTTTTAATGTTTATTTATATTTGAGAGAGAGACGGAGACAGAGACAGAGCACAAGTGGGAGAGGGGCCGAGAGAGCCGGAGACACAGAATCTGAAGTGGGCTCCAGGCTCTGAACTGTCAGCACAGAAGCCTGATGTGGGGCCCGAACCCATGAACCATGAAAACATGACCTGAGCCAAAGTCGGACACTTACAACAGACTGAGGCACCCAGGTGCCTCTTGCTTGCTTTTTTATTGCCTTTTCTGCACCAATTTTGTGAAGTCTGTTTTCTTTGTCATGTGTGCCCACTGAAGTCTCTGTTCAGTCAGTTTATGGACAGATAATGATTGATCCAATTTCCTTAAACACCTGGAACCACTAAGTCTCCCAGGCTTTGCTAAAGGATTCTATATGAATGCTAGGGCACACCCTCAACAATCAGCCAGGCAGTTGACAACTCTGCTTTGGCTTCACTTCTTGCTTGTTCAGAGTCTCAAGGTCAATGGGAGGTGAGAGCTGAGGGTTTTCTCTTGTCTTTCCTGAGCATGCACATAGCCTAGGGGTGTCAGAACTTTACAAAGTTCCTGCAGGCCTCTCATTATCCAGCTTTCCTTTTATGCTTTCTGGTCAGCCTACAGTTTGGGAGCTGTTATCCACTGCCTCAGGCAGCTGTGCATTAAAAAAAAATGGCTGTGATTGTTTTCAACAAGTGCCCCTGGGGAAAAGGCTTTCAGGCTGGTCAAGCTCCTAGCCAGCTCAAAGATAGACAGTTTTGCAAGTTAGGGTCCTCCAGAGAGCCTCCAGACAGGAGGTCAAATAATGACAATTCTCCCCAGAGACTGATCGAGCTCCAGCTGTTTCTTGGCTCTAGCGGATTGCAGGTTGCTGGTTCTTATTGTGAAGGCAGGTTGTTAGTTTGTGAGGCTACCATGTAGCTGGACTAGGATAAGTAAAACAGAGCCTGTTGTTTTTCATGAGATTCAGCCAATTATTCATTGACAGCCCTCCAGATATTTGCAAGCCTTTGGTTAATTTTTAGTCCTTTGGTGATTCCACAGTTTGTGCCAGTGTTTGTTTCCTTTATGGAAAAGAGGGTTTTTGGAGCTACCATTTTTGATGATGTCACTCTAGGATGTTTATTGTAACAACACACTAAATCACACATAAAACTAGCAAGTTTCAAACATTTTGCTTGTTTATATCAGAAGAAAAATACCTAAAATTATGCACTCTCTTGCATAGTTTTAAATGGACAGCAAAATTTATTATAACTGCACATACAGGATATAATTTCCAACATTTTGTAAACACTGACATTTCAAATGCTGAAGCTACAACACTACTCTTTTAAGTGTTACCAATGAAATCTAAATACACTAGCAGCGTGATATCCATCATCCATTTAAACACATGAACAAGTTTCACTTTAACAGACGCAAAGTTTACATGAAGCCTCATTCCTTTTGAAATCTTATTTACATTTCCACAGAGTTTTATCCTAAGGTAATACAGTTTTTATCGATCAATTACTGTACACCAATTGAAATTAATATTTAGTCATCCAAGTCACTTTCCTGGACCACTACTCATGTTCTAAATTGGTCCTTGGTGTGAAGCGTCTGCACTTAAACCAAAGTTGCATCCAAAATCATATATCTTTTTATGAGAAAGAACGTACAGAAGTTGAGAAGCTAGAAAGTAGGTCTCTTAAAACTACCCATGTCCAAAGAAAGTCCTTACATACCTCAACAATATGAATTCACACTCTGAGGACCACCAAATTCTCCATTTCACAGCATCAGGGAACCAACACTATTTGATGAATGTTCATGATGTACTAGGTATAATATTTGTCCTCTCTTAAGACATTCAGATATCACTGATACCTGCTAACTGGGATTCAGGCTGATTACTCAATTAAGTGTCCCCTCTGACATACCATACTTTCCCCCAAGGATGTAATCACATTTATTAAATCTAGATGTAAGTCAACACAAAACCAGAGAAAATCATGCTTTCCATTATAAAATAAGCAAACTCGGGGTGCCTGGGTAGCTTAGTCGGTTGAACACAGGTCATGATCTCACGATTTGTGAGTTCAAGTCCCACATCGGGCTCTGTGCTTGACAAGCTCAAGCCTGGAACTTGCTTTGGATTCTGTGTCTCCCTCACTCTCGCCGCCCCCAACCCCCCGCTAGTGCTCTGTCTCTCAAAAATGAATAAAAACATTTTTAAAAATTTAAAAAACTAAGCAACTTAAGTGACTAATTTGAAGTGTTCCTTAACACAGAATTATCTGTAAGTCCTATTAAATTAAATAGGAATGTTCATAATCATCAAGGGCAATTTTAGTTTGAGCATTATTCAGTTATTTTAATGCAGGACATTTGTTTCTTAGCTCATTTCTTAGTGAGCTTTTGAAAAGCAGTGCATAAATAGACATTTTATGAATTGAGTTATATTGTCCATAATTAGGCAATTTATTATTTAAAGATAATTTTTGAAAATAACAGCATATCCTTTGCTGAGTGAAAATGCATTCTCTAATGTGCCTTGTTAAATTTTCATGGTCCCATAAAAGGTTTGCTCAGGGGACCACAGTCACTGCTCTCTCATTTTATTGCTGCTTTGCTTTACAAGGGTTTGTGATTTTTTTTTTTTCACTTTACAAAGCCGTACACTCTTTTCTCAGCTCTGGGAGAGGGCACAGCAGTTAGTTTTATGAAAAAAGTATTACAAATTTTTAAATCACAAAATGCATGTAACACTGGTCATGATAAATGTTTTAAAAGATATACTTTATGATATCTCTGAATGTTGAGTCTTATTTCATTGGCACATAAATGAGTAGAAGTAATGATAAAAGAGATTATTTTGGTTGATAAGATTACAGTTATGTTATTTACAGCTATGTGGATCCATGTAAATTAAGGAAATTTGTTGATATTTTATAAAATTATTATTAGATTAAGAGGAAAGATTTAGGTATCTTCTTAAACTTTGCTAGAAAGAAACCAAGAGCAAATTGTGTATTTTGAGAAAGCTTTGTATTACTTAAAAACTGCCAATTGTCTTCACTACCCCCTGCAGGAATATATTTGGAGTTAAAGTTATTTAAATAAGTTCTGGTCAATGTTTGACTTTAGCCCTGGGCTATACTCTCCTTAAAGGATTGCCCCGACCCAGGAAAGCAAACATGCTAACTCCTTTAAAAAATAACAAATATGAACAGTTATCTCTCATCCTTGAACACACAAGCTCAGCAAGGAACAATCCTGTTTAGATTGTGGTTTTGAGCCTGTGATGAAGAAACAGATTACAAAATCCAACAATCACCAGAATATCAAATTCTATATTACTCATATCCCCCACTTGGAGAAAAGAAAAGGAAAATGGAGAAGATTGGGAATAGAGGGTCTATCTGGGCACAAAGGTATGTTTAATGATTTTTTTTAAGAGAGTATCTGCAGTTGAAAAAGATAGTATTTTGGTTTAATACAAAGTTTATCTAAGCTAGCTTTAGATGGCTTTGGCTCAAGCAAACCTAGTCAGGACAGAGTTCCTGGCTCAACCAGATGTTGTGCCATGATCATCTTCCTCATGTTGGATACAAATAAGGCTATACAAGGAGAATGTTTCCTTTCTTTTGGTAAATTGTTCCGGGCACCCTGAATCCAAGTAGTGATGCTTTTCTCCCCAAAATGGATAAATCATTCCCTTAGTATTAGTTATCTACTGCTGTGTAACAACTTTGTGTAAACTCACCAGTTTAAAACAACTTAAATTTATTGTCTCACAGGAGTTTCTGTGTGACTTGCCTGGGTCCTAAGCTTCTGGGTCTCTCATGAGACTATGATCAGGTGTTGGCCAGGGCTGTGATCTTATCGGAAAGCTTGACTAGAGAAGGATCTGCTTTCTAGTTCATTGGATTATTCGTCAGATTCTGTTCCTTGGGACCTGTTGGACTCAGGACCTCAGTTTCTTATGGCTGTTAGCCTTAATTCCCTGCCACATAGGGCTCCTCCGCATGGCCACTTACTTCCTCATAGCCAGAGCAGTGCAGCCATCACCTTTGCTGTATTCTGTGCATTGGAAGCAAGTCCCAGGTCCTGCTCCCATTCAGGAGAAGGGGATTACACAGGGGAAACTACACAGTGGGCACAAAGGGGCCACTTAGAGTCTCTCTGCTCCATCTTCCTTACAGAGTGCTGTGCCCTTACACAATATGTGGCCCTCCTCAGAGGCCACTGCCATTTATTTTGGCCTCAACAGATTGAAAGGTGTTGACTGTATGGAAATCCTTTTGGTTTTCCTTAAAATTTTTAAGGGAAAAAGTAAAGGTACTAAAAAGAAATATGTGTATTTGTCTTTGCCTTGAATCTTTTCAATCCATCTTGGAACCCTGTCTTGTTGACATGAAATGAGGCACCAGCTCACCCCAGTATGTCATGTGCTCTTCCCATTTTATTGACACTAATTGCCCCCACCCTCCTTTTTTCTTCTTTAGCTTTTGGATTTACAAGTAGACACCTGTGTAACTATAGATCTGGAATATTGAGATAACTCTAGTCCAGCATCTCCCACCCCTGAATTCTTTAAAATGTTACTGGGTTATATGAGGAAAAAGTTTTCCAGGGTAGAAATATTGGGAAATGGGCTAATAAACACTAATAGATTTCCTCACTGTGGGTATTTGCTCCCATAGCCTTTGTTTGGCTTCTGGAATCCACCTGACAATCCTAGGAGCATGTCAGAAGTCTTGGAAGCAGCCCTACACCCATAGTGACATGAGATGGTGTATAAATGCTCCAGCGGCAACACCTTGGCTGGGGTACTTGGGAGCAGGCTCCACACCCTCTACCAAAGTACCTCCCCCCCCAAAAGCTTGAGTCCCAGTTGAACACAGAGTGGTTTATTTTATTTCCTTCTTTTTCCCCTTTTTCCCTATTAGTTTCCTTTTTTCTTTTTATCTTCTATTTTCCTTCCACTTTTCACTTTGCCATTCCCCTATGGCGGCTTCCTAGGAACTATCCCAAATATCTTGCTTACAAGCAACTTTCTGTCTCAGGTTGTGCTTCTGGGAGAGCTTGGCCTAGGACAATCTCCACAGACTTTACCATGGAGCTCATTTGTTAATTATTGCTTTCTGGCTTTCTTCTATATGTATTCATCAATAAGATCATAAACTATTTGAGGGAAGGAGCTACACTTACTGAATCATCAGTTACCCCTGCAGTTTCTGGAATAGTATACAGTTTTATGGAGTGACATAGTCTCATCGAGTTCCCAAAGTTTCTGATCATGTCAAAAGCTTTTATTTATACCACCTAGAGTTTAGGAAATGGGATGCTCATATGTTTACTACAATGTATTTTAAAATATATACATGCTATTCAAATGTAGGATCTTATTATTGGTGGCTGAACTCCTGGTTTTGGTTATATATAATTTTTCTGTACATAGCCATCAAAAGGAAAGTCAGTTGGGAGAAAATAGCCCATGCCATCAGGAATCAATGATTTGAACATAACATGAAGACTTTATTTTCCTTTTGAAGTAAAAGATGGGAAGATATCTGTTATTTAGAGTAATTCACAATATTACAGAGTCAGAGGGACCTTGGGACCATCTAGCATCTGACCTTTGTCTATCCAGTTGGTAATTTGCAAGGAGGTCAAGACAGTCCTTATATTTCAATCATAAGACTTCTGGTAAGTCAGAAGACAACAGTAGAGTTAAAAAGTATCTCTCATTATAGAGTATTTCAATTTCCTCTGATCTTCTATGTATAAGATCATTAAGCTTCAGAGAAGTACAGACCTGGATTCTAGCTTTTCACCAGAAACTAATTTTAGATAAATCACTCCTATTTAAATCTTAGCTTCCTTATCTATAAAATGGTGAAATAATGAAATCAACTTCATAATGTGGTTGTGGGGATTAAAGCAAATGAGATAATTAATGTGCATAAGGTGCCTAGTATAGTGTTGAGCATTTAGTAAATTCCCAGTAAGTGGTTCCTGTGACCACCACCATTGTCTCAATGTCATCAGGACCTTGTGTCTCTCATAGCAGTGGAGATGGGGAGCACAGGGGAGGTGTTCAGCAGCACCAGCTGAGTGAACAAGTGCTCCTGCCCCCTCAGACTCTCCTGTTGCCCCAGTTCATTGGGAAAAAGTGCCCATCCTGGGAATGACAGTTCTTCTACACCCTTCAAGAGTTTGACAAAGTGTGGGTATTAGATCTCTAACCTCTTCTCTCTGGGTCATTTTATACACTCTTGTCTCTGGGTCCACCTTGAGCAAAACTCTAAAGTTGATAGTGTTTTCCTTTGGACTTTACTATGTCCCCTTTAGTCTCTGTTTCCCCAGGATCTAAGTTCTCCCAGCCTCCCCCCATGTTTCTTGTCTTGGCAAATATTCTAGCTAATCTCTTCCCCTCCATTAAGTCTTGCTGCAGTGACTGTGTCGATGGAAAGAGTCTCACCTACAATTACACTAAAAAGTTAGTTAACTTGGCATCTTATCAGCACTCAATGGCTTATTGCTATATATATATATATATATATATATATATAATTATATATATACTGTATAATCTCATGCTTTTAGGAAAATGGGTGAGTAGAGGAGCAGATATTTATGGTAGGCTTGTCTTCACCTGATTTCTTTAAATCAACAGCAGGATATGTGAGAGCTGATATAATATCAGCCATTATTTCTTATATTTATTAGTGTACTATATTGAATAATGTCCTCCCAAAATTCATATCCACATTGAATCTGTGAATGTGATATTATACGAAAATAGGCTCTTTGCAGATACAATTAGGATGTAAGTTGAGATGAGGCCATATTGGGTTAGGGGAGGCCCTTGATTCAATCAAGAAGAGGCCAGTATGCAGATACACATGGGGAGAAGAGGCCACTTGAAGATGCAGTCAGAGCGAAGTTATGTTGCCTGCATGGACAACACCTCTCTCTTAGGTAATTTCAATCAAGCCTCTCAGATCCAGGAAGGTCAGATCAGTGCAACATTGAATATTCATGAGTCATAAAGGAAAGTCCAAAATGTCGTCAGTATTCTCTGATTTAAAAGGCTTGCATGTATATAATGAGTAAAAATATGCTTTAGCATCTGGGAAAATTCACTTACATAAAGACATAGTCTGTCAATGTTGCCCAATAACTATAATTCTGTCATTTTCCCTCAAACAACTCATAACAATACTTTAAAGCCCATAAAAATTAAGAATACATAGTCAAGATTTATTTCAACTAGGCCCAGAACTGATGCTGGGCCTTGTAAACAAAGTCCCAGGAGCATCACCCCTTGGTACAATATTTTAGGCATGGGCACTTTGTGTTCTAACATGGGGTAGATTCTGAAAAATCCAGTATATACATGAATTCTAATTTGTTGATGTCTTTTGTTGAATTTCTAATCCAAAACGTGTTGGAAAATATAAATATTTTTACTAAACAAAATTAAAGAACTAATGCCAGGATAATTTACTTTTAAGTTATTATCAGCCTACATCAGCTGCAAAATCAGCTGTCTGTATGTCAAAGAGAAAGAAAATTACTCTAAGCTTTGTAACTTTCAGGATAAGCAGGTTGTAAATACATATATATTTTACTTTGACCTTGTCTCTTGACTGAAAAAATAGCTACCAATGAACAGAGAAGTCTAGCACGTGGGTATCCTCCAATGTACATGGACTTCTCTTTGGAAATGTCCATTTGTGGTTTCTCTTCGAGGTTTCCCCACATCAAAAGTGGAGGATAGTGCTGAAGACCAAGGCTTTGGTGTCAGATTAATAAATTTACACAAACATTTATTGAGTACCTACTATGTGCACACTGAAGATACAATGGTGAACAAAATAGACTTGGTCCCTACCTATGGAGGTCTTATTCTAGTGAAGAAGACAAACAGTAGAGGAGTAAATAACAACAGAATTTCGAATGGGAGTAAGTGCTGTGAAGTAGTGCAGTAGGGTCAGGAGAAAGAGCTTGGGAGGTCAGGAAAGGTTACACTGAGACTTCTGAGGGGACTGAACAATGAATGACCTATGTGAAGATCTTCTGGGAAAGCTTTGAGGTAGAAAACATAGTACATGTCATGGCACTGGTGTAGAAGCAAGCACTACATCTCAGAGACAAGGTGAGCAAAGCAGAGAGAGGCAGAATGGAGGGTGGGCTTTGGTGAAGAGTTTGGCTTTTATTCTAAATGCAATGGGAACCCCCTAGAGGCCTAGGCAGGGAAGAGACAGGATCTAACCCCTGTCTGAGAAAGTGGCCTTGGGAGCTGGGTAGGGGTGGAGACTGCAGGGAAGGTGGGGCATGAAGGGCGGTCAAGAAGCTTCTTCATGATCTAGACAGAGGCACAGCAGGTATGACTGCAGAGGGAGGTGGAGCTGCTGAGAAGTCGTCAGGGGTAGATAGGTTTTGAGGCCTCCGGCCCCAGGATCTGATGGAGACCACAGGACAAGAAATAAGGTTTCCTTATTTGGGGAAGTATTTTTGGCTTGAGCTCCTGGGTAGCGCCATTAACTGGAAAAAAGAAAAAAAAGTCAGTGATTAAAAGACTTGGGAGGGAGTGTGGCCCAGTCCTTGAGTAAGTGGGTAGGACTCGTGGTCTCAGATGGGGCACTAAGTTTATCCACTGAGACAAGAGAAAGCCAAACACATGGGCAAAGGTATAGGCAGGTTTGACAGCTTCTGGATTGGAGGATAAGGTTCTGGTCTGATTGCTTGTGTTTCATTTGTGAAATCATAAAAGGTGTTGCCTGCATATGATAATGGGAGTGGTCATGGCAGCATCCTGAGAAGAGCAGCAAAAATGTGACTTTGAGGTCTTGGAGGAGGCAGGCATGTTGACCAGGGTACGGAAGGAGCCTGAGAGCCCAGAGAACATCTAAGCAAAGCAAGATCACTCACCATGTTGGGGGCTTGGAAGTCTATCAGATTAAGGTTACATGGAACCAAAGGGATAAATCCTTGGTGACCTGCAGATGGAGAGGTAACAGGCCAGTGACGTCTGGGGGGTAGTGCTCCCATCTCTCCCAGGAAGGAAGTGGTAAATTCATTCTACTGGGAGCTGTTTGCAGGATATGTCAGAAGCACTTGGGAGAAAGGCTGTCTGTGCCTTTGTGGGAAAAGACAGTTTTGTAAGGAACCCATGAGGCTCTGGACGTGTCCTTTACACCCTGCCTGGGCAGGGTCATGACAAGGAAGGGCTTGTTCCAGTTCTGGAGTGAATCTAGCTCTGCCATTTAGTAACTTGCTGACCTCAGGCAAGGTACTTCTCATCTGGAAAAGAGAGGTTATAATACTACTTGCTTCAAATTTTGTTATGAACATTGAAAAATTACTAGGTATAGCACTTGATACATTTTTAGGTATGGAAGATCCATTCAATAACTCTTGGGTATTATTATTTGTAAAAATCTAGTTTTCACAATGAAGATGAATCAACTCCACACTCTGTTGTTTCATCATTCCCAAAAAGGAGAGTGGATATTTTGAGAAAATTGTCAAGCATCAGAAAGACCCTCTTGAGAAAGGCATCTTCTAGTGTTGAGGGTACTAACTGAATCTCTGTCCAGCTTTATGATAACAGCTTAGTGTTGGAAACACTTTCTCAAATCAAGAGTTCGGGTACACACACACACACACACACACACACACCACATAAAACACTTATGCCATGCAAGCACATGTGGATTTAGTGCCTCTGGAGAGAGCTTACACCATGTGCTTTAATGAGTGGGAGAGCTGTTGGACAGGCATCCTGGTGACCTGACAGTCTATCATTAAGTAGCTAGTATCTGCCTCTCTAGAGCAGTGCCTGACCGTCTCACTTCTCTGTTTTAAAATTAGACTCCATTTTTTTTAACAGAAGAGAAAGCAGTCGTGCTGAAGACTTCTGACTGATTAATATGACTAAAGCCTGTGGACACAGCTGCTTATATCTCCACACTTCCTTACCAACTCCTCAGCATAGTCTTCTTGATAGTGCAATGCTCTGGTTCTGCTCTCTACTGCGCTAGTGGAATCTGGCACCAACTACATGCACAGGAACTGCAGATTATATAACACAAGGGATTACAGCGTGTTTCGTGGACACAACAAAGTGTCCTGTTGTTGGAATGGAGATGATCTAGGCCATGCTCTGTAACCTGCTGAGGAAGCCATGGAGAACCGTGGGGATGGACAAAGTTGCCTAAGACTTAGTACCATATTACTGCAGAGCTAAGACCATAATCTAAGACTCATGGGTCTCATTCTAGTGCTATGGATGTGTATTTATTTTACTATTTGTGAAAGAAAAATTAGAAAATCCAGATGAGTGGGAAAAAAAAAAAAAAAAAAACATGGCATACATGAGACTTCTCCCACCAAGAGAAAGTCACCATTGACTTTCAGTATGCACTTCTCCGTCACTCCCTTCCAGATCCAGTTTGGCACAGCTGAACCTTCTCGGCAGAATTTAGGTCATATATGGAACCCTTGCTGCAAGAGCGTTTGGACAATATACTGTAACTTCCCACTTCCATAGTTTAATGATATAAGTGAACTGAGTAGCGTGACATCAAATAGGCCAACCCTCAGGATAGACACCACCATGTGTCCATGTTAACACACACACTTATACAACGTCATTTTAGGGTTGCATAATATTATTATTCAAACTAGATCTCCTTAATTTAATTTCCTTAAGACATATACCTAGAAATAATAAAGCCAGGAAGAGAGTACATGATTTTCCCGGAGGCTTTTACTCTAACAAACTATTCTCCAAAAAATTACATCCACATGTTAGAGTGTTCACTCAACTCCTAACCAATGCTGGTTATTACTTTTTTCCCAAATATTTTCCATTTTCATCACCAAAAAAAAAAAGACTCAAACAATATTACCTCTCACATTTCCAATAGCTTTATTTTAAACTACAAAGCAGAAATTGCCTAAGACAAAAAAAAATTTAGGTGAACAGCAGGAATTCAGGCATTTTGAAATATGTTAGGTTTTAAGCTGGTGTTCTAGCTCAGCACCAAAATGACAAGGAAACAAAATGATTTGTATTCATTCAAGAATTTCCAATGCATTATCACTATTTTTATTTAAGTAAACATTTCAAATACCCAACTAAGCTCAATGCTTTTAAGTCATATGTTTTTTTGATTCAGAGAGAGATCAATTTTACCAACTTTATCTGGTCCCATCTCAAAACATTGTACATTAATGTTCTCTCACTTCACAAGCAGCACTAACTGTACCTTTTATTTTTCCATTTTTATTCTGAATGCTTTTTCAGTTTTTTTGTTTTTTAATCACTGAATTTATCTAAGGAAAGAGGAACAGACACTCTTCACACATATAAACTATGTGTGGCAGCATTACAGTCTTTAGAAATGTAATTGATGACTGGGGCGCCTGGGTGGCTCAGTTGGTCAAGTGTCTGACTTCGGCTCAGGTCATGATCTCATAGTTCGTGAGTTTGGGTGGGCGGACAGCTCGGACCCTGAAGCCTACTTTGGATTCAGTGTCTCCCTCTCTCTCTCTGCCCCTCCCCACTCATGCTCTGTCTTTGTCTCAGAAATAAATAAACATTAAAAAAATAAAGAAAAGAAATTGATGTCTGTGACTTAGGGTGAAATGATTGGAAGCTTGAGCAGAAATGAAGGTAAATCCTAGAACGAAGAAACTCCAAATAATTGAAGGTGTGTAGCTGAATACAAGTGCTCACAACCTTCAAAAAAGAAACTTTATATTTTAATGTCTGCTTTTCTCTCCTTCAGTCTAATTGGTCCAAACCCAAAGCACAGGATTACTCCTTGAGAATTCTAATTCCTGAGCTTTTAAGAAACTTGAAAAAGAGTTTATCGGTTTTAAAGTATAATTTCCCATCATACAGCATTTTTATCAGTCTGGATTCACAGGGGCTCAACAGTGACCCTGGTCATCTTTTCTTCCCAGGCACTTAACAGTGTTTGTAAAAGAGACATCATGTGCCCAGCTGGACATTGGCTTGAGGGAGACACCAAAGAAGTAGGCATGGATAAGGGGAACCTGGTGGCTCACTCAGATGGGCATCCAACTTCAGCTCAGGTCATGATTTCTCAGTCCGTGAGTTAGACCCCATGTCAGGCTCTGCACTGACAGCTCAGAGCCTGTAGCCTGCTTCAGATTCTGTCTCCTTCTCTCTCTTTGCCCCTTCCCTGCCTGCACTCTGTGTCTCTCTCAAAAATAAAATAAAAACATTAAAAATTTTTTTTAAAAAAAGAAATATGCATGGATGAGATGAGCATATCAAAAAGCATGACAAGGTAAAAAGTGATGCTTTAGTAATGATCACCTAGATCAGGAGTTGGCAAACTGACCCACAGCCCAAATCTGGTAGTCACCTGACATGTAAATAAAAACGTACTGGGACAGTTACACTCTCCCATTTACAGATTGTCTGTGTCTGCTGTCATACTACAACAGCAGAGTTTTAGCATGATGGTGTGACCATATGGCAGCGTGGGATGTGACTGGGTGACTGTGTGGAGGTGTGAAGGTGTGGCTGTGTGGAGGCGTGGCATCTATCAGTAATTTTTTCCTTTTTATTGGTGGTACCACAATTTGGTTATCCATTCCTCTGCTTATGGACCTTTGGATGGCTTCTAGTTTGCAGCTATAACAAAAAAACTAAAAACAAAAACCTTGTTAAGAACATGTACAAGACTTCATGTGGATATGTGTTTTCATTTCTTTATGCTGAATAGCCAGGAGTGAAATGACTAGACTGTTTGGTAGAAGTATGTTAACTTTTATTTTTTTAAGAGACTTTTAAAGTTTATTTATTTATTTTGAGAGAGAGAGGAAGTGTGTGTGTGTGTGTGTGTGCGCACGCGCACGTGCACGCGCACAAGCTGGGGAGGGGCAGAAAGAGAGAGGGAGAGAGAGAATTCCAAGCGGGCTCCATGTGATCAGCACAGAGCCCAGTGCAGGGTTTGAACTCACAAACCCTGAGATCATGACCTGAGCTGAAGTTGGATGCTTAACCGACTGAGCCACACAGGTGCCACAGAAATATGTTAACTTTTTTTTTTTTTTCAACGTTTTTTATTTATTTTTGGGACAGAGAGAGACAGAGCATGAACGGGGGAGGGGCAGAGAGAGGGAGACACAGAATCGGAAACAGGCTCCAGGCTCTGAGCTGTCAGCCCAGAGCCCGACGCGGGGCTCGAACTCACGGACCGCGAGATCGTGACCTGGCTGAAGTCGGACGCTTAACTGACTGCGCCACCCAGGCGCCCCGAAATATGTTAACTTTTAAAGAAACTACCAAACTGTTTTCTACGATGGCTGTACCATTTTATGTTCCCATGAGCAGTGGATGAAAGTTTCAGCTGCTCCACACTCTGACCAATACTTGATATCATCAGCCTTTTTACTTTTAGCCTCTTTGAAGTATGTGTAGGTAGGATCCCACTGTGGTTCAGTTTGCATTTCTTCAATGACTAATCATGTTGAACATGTTTTCACACTTGTATTTGCCATTTATGTATCTTCTTTCGTGAAGTGTCACTTCAGGTATTTTGTGTCTGACCTACTAGTGACTCAGGGGTTCAGCTGAGACTTGTGTAGGTGGTCCGAATGTCACTTCTGTTCTCAAAACTTGTGTCTCCTTTGTCTGGGTCTTTCCTGCGTGTACATAGTTAAGGTTGAGACTTGTGTGGATTCATAGACAGAGTTGGAGAGCACCTTCGCTGGCCATCTCCCTCTGCCATTTCCCTACGCACTTGGGTCTTCAGGGCCTCTTTCAATTGTTCCTTGTAGACTTTTGGCCACCAGCCAAATGACTGGAGGCTGCTGCCAGGCGGGGAGGAGATCCATCCCCATGTAGGTCACCTCTTCCAGGTGTGACTTCCCTCACAATCTTCCCTTTGTATTTATTTTTCAGAATCTTTGGGAGTTTTTAATTTGCCCACATTTTGGTTGTAATCAGAGAGAGGGCTAGGCTGTACCGGGCTTACCCAACCACAATGGAACTAGAACCAAATTACTAAATTATAGGTAATTATTCTGTAACCTGGTCTTTTTTATTGGACTATGAAGAGATCCTTTTCCTCTCCAACCCCCTTCTCTGTGTGTGTATGTGTGTGTATACTTTTTTTCTAAAATACCAAGAATTCTGGCAATAATTTTCAGAAGTTGTAGCCTCCACACTCAAAGATAATTATTAGGTAGCTGATGAATGGCTGTTGGGGTTTAACTGACCTGCCATATTGAAATTCAGTCAGACTTGATGGGGTGTACTAGGATGACTAAACTGGAAATATTTTGTGCATTTCACTATTGAATGGTGAGGAGACAATCAGCATGTAATAAATTCTCATTTTTAATAAACTGTTTGCATTCTTTTTAGTAAAAATGACAAGATTCTATGGGTTTAGTGACAAATCTAGAGAGACCAAAGACTCATGAGACACAACTCCTTGCAAGAATTTGAATGGCATTGGCAATTGTGTGATGAGTGAGAGCAAAGTCTTTAGCCTTGGGTGAACCTTCTCCAAGGCCCTGGATCTTTTGGAAGCAGCATCAAAATCACGTTGTATTCAAGGTGGGCAATTATAGTATTGGTGGGATGAGGCAAAAAATCAGCAGTTTAGTCTACGTTACCTTGTAGGCAGGTAGACTATGAATCTGAATTTTTCACAGTGATGATGTGTTGGTGGCTGCTGACATCCTTTTGCAGAGGTGATTAATCTGTTAAAACACACATGAAGATTTGGAGATGCTTCACAAACCATTTCAAATATAAATTTGTCCTACATTTTTTCTCTAATTGTTTCTGAATAAATGGTGCCACAATAATAATATGACAAATAAAGCTAAGAGAGGAGTTGACTGGTAACGTGTGGTCAGTATGATAGAGGCACCTAAAAACTGGAAAAGCAACCTAAGGAAAAACCAAGATATCTTTAATTACCAACTTTCAATTTTTATTATAGCCAATATGACCAATATAATAATGGATAGTATTAAATTTTCACTGGAAAATGATTACTTTTCTCATTCTGTGGGATTTCTTTTACTTTTGAAAAAAAATTATGTTTATTTTATTCTTGAGAGAGTGAGAGAGAGAGAGTAGGGGAGGGGCAGAGAGAGGGTGGGGACATGGAGTCCAAAGCAATTCCAGGTTCTGAGCTGTCAGTACAGAGCCCGACAGGGGGCTCGACCCCACAAACTGTGAGGTCATGACCTCAGCTGAAGTTGGCACTCAAGCGACTGAGCCACGCAGGTGCCCCAGATTTCTTTCACTTTTAAAAATTGGACTTGTAGATATTTTGTCCCATTACAGGGTGTAGGCAGATATTGGAATGTGAACGAACATTTATGTTTCTGCTGTGAGCATGTGAGCACAACATATATGCCTGAATATAGCAATTCTAAATAAATTACCAGAGACTTGAATCAGACTGAATTTAAAACAAAAATAGGTATGACAACATTGTTTTTATAAAATTTGAACTGAAATCTTTGGTTTGGCATAACATCACATTTAATTAACTCTTTGGAATTAGAAAGAACTGGGTTCAGATCTCAATTTTTTAATTAGTATTACTGTATGATGCTGGGGAAGTTATTCCTCCTCTCTTAGCCTTAGTTTCTTCACGCAAATGTGATAATAATGGTTGTTGGGAGAATAAATTTAACATTTTATGTAAAGCACAATATAAATGCTCAATAAATGGCTCCTATAAATATTTTTTAAATTGTTACTACTTGTATCTTGGGACAAAATAAAAACATATGTAACCTAATTAATTACTGCAAGTCAGAATTGGAGCTATGTATTCAGTTTTTCAAAACAAACCTCCCCAGGCTGATTTTTCATTCGATTCAAACCCCTGAGCCAGATAATGCTTTCAGGGGAGCTCAGGGGACCCAGAATAGCAACTTCCTGTGTCTAAAATTCACATGGCCTCTTCCTGTCTCAATTCCAAATCTTCCCGTTTATGGCTCTTATCTTGTGTCTCCCCTTTTCCAACATCTGCCAGTTTTTAACACATCAATCACTTTATCTGTAAACAATCCTGTCTCTCCTCAAAAGTCAGAGTCATGAATGCCCCAGCCCCTTTAGAGATTTCCTTCTCAGCCTTCTTGTGTGGTGTTTGGTGTCTGCCAAAAATATTGAAAACGCCTGTACTGCTGACAGTTAGGAGGGTGTGGCTGGCAGGTTCCCCCTGATGCTCAGTGAACAGGAGACATAGGAAACAACTAACCTTCTCCGTGGATGCAGTTACTCCTGAAAACACAGTATTTAAAGTCTTTTCCCCATCTCAGGGGAGTGGTCTGAATGAAGAAAACTTGGTGGATTTCTAAGGAGACAAATAAAACACCCTCAACACAAGCTATAATTTGCAACCATCAAACTTATTTTTTTGAGATATTTTCCAGAATTTTATTCCTCTTATTAATGACTCTGCTTTATGTTAAGTTTGTATGTCATAGGGAATAAATTTAGTTCTAGATTTGTTGTGCAGAAGATACAGTAAATATGAAAATCTTTATTTTTTAAATGTTTTATTTATTTTTGAGAGAGAGAGAGAGAGACAGAGTGTGAGCGTGAGAGGGGCAGAGAGAGACAGGGAGACACAGAATCTGAAGCAGCTCCAGGCTCCGAGCTGTCAGCACAGAGCTCCATGCAGTGCTCGAGCCCACGAACTGTGAGCTCATGACCTGAGCCGAAGTTGGACGCTTAACCAACTGAGCCACCCAGGCGCCCAATATGAAAATCTTTAATAATTTATTTTAGAGAAACAATTTTTAAATTTACAAACATATTCATCTCAGAAAGAGGTCAAGCTCATTTTTATTTAGTTCATTTTCATATTTGGGTCTCTTTCTTTGTTTGAATCAAGTGAAAACACAATGTTTCCACATTTCCTGTTTATATATTTTATATATAGCATCACTAAGCCATTGGGACAGACTACACTGGTGCTAGTTATGCTTTAAAACAAAATAAACATTACAAATTCTATTAACTCTGATCACAGGTCAGACTATATTTTGATTGATCATATAATGATTTAAACATTTATCTTTTTCAAAAGAAGCATTCAGAAGCTTTTCTCAGCATCTATTTTTAAGAGTCACAGGAAGCTTGAGAATTTGTTTTATAATCTCTCTCTTGCCTGCAAACAAGAATGTACTTATATTATCCCCCAATAGGTAGCTATAACAATATGGAAAATATTTTTAAATGCCCTCATGTGTACCATAAAGGTATTTACATAAGAAATGTCAGCAAAAGCCAAAAAAGGGAGGGGGGAGGGGGAATAAAATATAATCATTATTTTTGAGGGGCTGTTGGCAGGTCTCATTTCCCCCCCCCTTCTTTGACTGGAAGCATTTGCTCCTTTTGGCTTATCTTTTCTTTCATATTTTCTTTCCTTTACTCCTTCTTATGGGTCTAATTATTTTTTCCAAGAAAACTAATGGTTCAGGAAGAGGAGTGACAGTTTAAAGGCAGTTCGACTCCAATGATAAAGTGAGGGGAGCTGCGTGTGTTTGTACACAGAGAGCATTTATGATCTCAACAGTTCCAAAGCAAGAGCCTGGCTTCCCAGAACAGCCCTGGCCATCCTCTGTTACTCATCAATTTCAGGGCTGCTGATTGCCAAACGAGTAACAGAAACTTTTATGGATCCCTCAGACTCGCAGAGTTGATTTGGGTGCTTTGAAACAGAAGCCAAGTGTGCATTCCCGGTACCAAAGTCTGTACTATCCTATTCCCAAAGGCAGGTCTTTGGAGGAGAGGAGGTGTGGGATGGAGTGGGGTTGGTGAAGACAGACTCTGGGGCACCCCTTTCAACAGAAGCCACGTTCAGTCCAGAGCTCCGGACTGATTAGCAGGTCCACTGGTCTGACGCCTCTGACCGTATTTATCATAGTGGGAGTGTCCTGAGCTACTGCAAGTTAGAAGTGGGAATCTGGGTCCCCAAGAATTTCAGTTAAGTCAAGCAACTGAATGGGCTGGACTTGATACTTCTGACACTAGAAATTTAAAAAAGACTAAGTCATAGTATCAGAGTATACTCCTGACTTTCAAATTCTTAACCTATGTTTTAAAGGTTTCATAGAGTAGAATAAGGAAGTGATGTCCCTTCCTCCTAAAGCTTGTGCTCTGAAGCACAATCATGTGTCCCTCTTCTGGTCATACCCGTGTGCTCCTCACCAACAGGATTAGTCCAGTCCCTTGGAAAGGCCTCATCCGAAGCCTGTGGCATAATTTGGAGAAGCTGCCATCCATTGAAGCTTACAAGCCGTGAATTCCTCAGATACACCTCAATTTTGTTGAAACCCATCTTCCAGAGTACCTGAACCCTGTGCTCATTTCCACACACACTCCTCTCTCCCAGAATGTCCCCACATCCTCGCTGGCCTCCAACTCAAGGTAACAATGTTTGGGGGACCTGAGACCCCTTTACTGTCTGCCTTTCTTCTATGTCCACTTTCCTCAAATTCTGCTTTCTTCCATTTGTCCTTGATTGTTGAGCATAGCTTGAGAAATTAATCAACTATACCAAAAGTCTTGCATTGTTTACTCAGCAAAAAGTGATTGCTTCCTTCCCTGAAAACCTGTAGACTTTGCATTTATCTTGTGAAATTCATCTCGTAATGCTTTCATTCTTTACTTGTACATTATCTGTCACACACTCCTTTAGAGTAAGAAAAATGTCCTATTCATCTTTTTATCTCTCATTGTACCAGATCAATGTGTAGCAGATAATACATGTCTAATCAATAGAATGTGTTCAAAATTTATTAAATTGAGTCAAAAAGAACGAAGAGAAGATAGTTTGATTGATGTTGGAAAACTCCTCACAGATGAAACTTGTGTGTGACCTATAATATCTGGTTGGATGGTCTCTTAAGTTACACACTTACTATTTCATATACGTAAACCTTACATAAAAGAACATATTGCAAGGTCTATAAGTAAGGAATAGCATGGTACATTTCTCTTGAAATTCCCAGTATTAATCCAGTGTCCTAAATAACCCACCAAATCATAGAAAGAAAAGGGACTGTAGAAGTGGGTCCACAGATCTCCTACCTCAGAGTCACCTGGGAAGGTTTATAACATACAGTTTCTTGGACTGTAGCCAGGACCCACTGAATCAGAACTGCTGGGGCACGGATACAAATGACTTTAAGAATTCTCAGTGTAATTCTGTTTAGAAAATAGGTTTGAGAACCAGGAATATAATTCAGTTTACACAGTTTACAGATGGATAGACTGAGGGAGGGCCAGGGAATTTAAGTGACTATCTTAAGACTGTCTTGCAACAGCAAGAAGTGTCTGACAATCTTTCCACTCTTGAGTTGACTTTGCCCATGCCTGGATGTTTCTCATAGAGACCTTGTACACCTTAGCCCTACAAGCAAGTCTGCTCAGTGGTAACGATGCTTTACTTCAAGCTTCGGCTGCACATTTTGCCTTCTCTGAGGCTTGCTGTGCATCAGGCATGCATGGCTGGAACTGCAGGGAGTGTGTGCTCCCTGAGGCATCTCTCAACCTGTGGGAGTGGGGGGCTTGGGAGCTGATGCTTCTCACCTTCACGCCTTTAGCAGATAATTCTGACAAGCGTTTTATATGCTCCTCAGAAAATCCCGGTGGCCAGTAGATAATGCCTTCTTCTGTCAACTTCCCCTATTTTCCTGCTTCCCTTTCCCTAAACTTTGATTTCTGTTCTCTGGAATCACTTCTGAGGTAAACAGTGTGTACACAACCCCTTGCCTTTTGCTTTTTGTTCTGCTTTGACAGAACCCAGACTAAAACAGGCCCTTAGGATGAGATTTTGGAGCCAGATCTGATGGCAGGGAAGACCCATACACCAGCAACAAATTACTGACTCTTATCTGGTAACTGGAATGTGTGAATCATCAGGCCATGTGGTGGCTCCGGCAGTTGAATGATTTAGGGACAACATAAATAAAATTAAAACAGTTATCATGATCATGGACTTAGTTGACTTTTATTAACTTCTTAGAAGCCTTGGAAAAGGAAAAGAAAAGAAAAGAAAAGAAAAAGAAGAGAGAAGAGAAGAGAAGAGAAGAGAAGAGAAGAGAAGAGAAAGGAAAGGAAAAGAAAAGAAAAGAAAAGAAAAGAAAAGAAAAGAAAAGAAAAGCAGTAGGCTTAAGATTTAGCAAGCCAGCAAGAATACCTAAAGCTGGTCCTCATGTGTTCCTGAGTGGCTCCCAGGACAGAGTGATGTCCTCCAAGGAAATGAGACAGAGATATCAGAATGGCTTTAGTACAGTGTTGAGGAAGAGTCAAAAGCTTCAGAAAGGTGGAAATATTAAAGTGAATTTATTATGTGATACCAATATATTCTATTGGGAGACCCTGAAGAATATTCCCTTCACTGAGGCTATTAACAAGTCTCTTGGTGAGGGGACACTGGTATCATTTAGTAGCATGGGATGACTGACCACTAAAATCTGAGACTGGCAGTAGAAGAAATATCTATGGAAATATATTTCCTTGTCAGTTGGGATTAAAGAGTTCCAGAATGGCAGAGGCCAGGTGGCAGTACGAAACTGTAAGGAGCAATGTAACCAAAATTGCCAGAAAGAGAAAAAAGGAAAGCATGTATGTTTGTGTTCCTTGAACCACAGGAATGTGCTCAGGCAATGGTGGGTCTCTCATGGTGTTTCAAGTGGAGAGACAGATGAACAGCTGACTTAGGGTGTTGTTTGAGTTGTAAAACAAAAAAATCAACTTGATGAGATATCTACGTTGTGTTTTCAAAAGGTCACTTTGCATTGTAGAAAACAGGACATTAGTAGCAAATCTAGGTACAGGGAGAACAGTTCAGAGACTTGAGTAATTAAAGAGAAAGGATGAAGGAGTTGCAGCCCAGGCTAGTAGTGATGGAAGTGAGAGGTATGGAGGGACGAGGATCATGTTTGGAAGTACATATGATGGAACCTGCTGGCAAACTGGATGGAGGGTGGGGTGGAAAGGGGTACAAGGGCAATTCCCTTGTTTTTGGCTTCAGCAAGTTGGTAGATGGTGGTACAAGAACTGCCAGGTGGAAATGGAAAGAGGTACAGGTTGTGGAAGAACCGAGAGCTCCTTGCAGAACAGGCTGCACTTGTGATACCTGTCAGGCGCCCAGGGTTGATGCCAGAGAGGATATTGGGTACAACAGTCCAAAGCTTGCTGGAGACACAGACTTGGTTAGTGTTAGCACTTCCCATTATACCACTGATGAGAATTCCCAGCATGACAATGCAGAAGAGAAGATAGGGATCTCATTTGGCTCACTTTGAAATCTACGAGTCAGCCCATGACCAAAAAGAACTTTTACCATTCCTCTGAAACACTTTTTGTAGCCCTTATGAACCTTGTAAAACTGTAAAACAATTCTGGGCAAAACTTTTGCACTAAAATTAGAATATTTGAAACTATAACATGGTTTGCATCACTGAAAAATGAACTACTTGAATATTCAACTATAGGTGATTTATTAAGTAATTGTTTTATAAACAAACTGAACATTAAAAAGGTAGTATATGAAGTAGTTATTGACATAGAAAGATGTTCAAAATGTGTAGTTATATGAAAAAAAGAACAGTTTATAAACTATAATTGAAAAGGTTTATAAAGCAATATATTCAGTATCTATTCATAGAAAATAATCTGAAAGACCATGCATCAAATTGTTAACAAATGTCTTATTTTGTATTTATTTTCATTTTTTTCTCCCTATTTCCTGCAATGAGTATATATTTTCTTTTATAATTTGTTACATTATTGTATAAGTTGGGTAAAACAAAATTCATTCATGTTAAGTACGAAATTCAGTGAGTTTTGAAACATTTTATATAGTCATGTAAACACTAGCACAACATAGAGACTATTTCCATCACCTCCCCAAATTTTCTTTTGTTTATCACCAGCACCATCCTGGGCAATAATTGATCTGCTGTCACTCTAGTTTTGTCTTTTCTAGAATTTCACGTAACTGGAATCATCTACTATGTGGTCTTTATGTGTGTTTTCTTTCTCCATGTAACAATGCTTTTGAGATTCATCCATGCTGTCTATTGTACTGATAAGTAGTTCAATCCTTTTCATTGCTTTGTCATATACCATTGTATGAATATATCATAATTGGCTTATTCGTTTACCAATTGAAAGACATTTCAATTGTTTCACGGTTTGGCTACCTTGAAAAAAAAAGTTGTTGTGAACATTTGTATATAAGGCTTTGTGGCCTTCTAAGTAGAAGTACTTGGTTAAATGGTGAGCGAACATCTATAAAACATGCCTAAACTGTTTTTCAAAGTGGTTGTACCATGTGCATTCCCATCAGCAATATATGAGAGTTCCCATTTCTTCACATCCTCTTTGATACTTGCTCTTGCCAGTCTTTTTAATTTTAAGTATTCTAGTAATTAGGTGACGGCACCTCTTTGTGTTTTGAACTTTATCTTCATTTTTCTTTTGGTAGTAATGTGTCTGTTCAAACCTTTCATCAATATTTTTATCAGGTTGTATATCTTCATAACACTGACTTTTGAAAGTTCTTTTTATAGTCTAGATACAAGTAGTTTATCAGATATATTTTTCTTTCAGCCTGAAGCTCACCTTTTCAGGTTTTTAAAATTTTTATTTATTTTTAAATTCCCATGTAATTCACATACAGTGTTATATTAGTTTCAGGTGTACAATATAGTGACTCAGCAATTCTATACATTACTCAGTGCTCATCATGATAAGTGTACTCTGTTAAAAAAAAAAGTTTATTTATTTTTGAGGGACAGAAAGACAGAGAGAGTGGAGGAGAGGCAGAGAGAGGGCAACAGAGGATCTGAAGCAGGCTCTGTGCTCACAGCAGCCTAATGTGGGGCTCAAATTCACCAACCGTGAGACCATGACCTTAGCCAAAGTCCAACGTTCAACCAACTCAGCCACCCAGGTGCCTCAAAAAGTGTACTCTTAAAAAAAAAAAAAAAAAAAAAAAAAAAAAGAAGTGTACTCTTAATCCCCATCACCTATTTCACCCATCCCTCCCCCACCTCCCTTCTGATTAACCACCAGTTTTTCTCTACAGTTAAGAATCTATTTTTGTTTGCCTTTTCAATTTTTTTAAATAGTGTCTTTGGAATAGTAAAAAGTCCTAATTTTGAAGAAAGCCCAATTATTGATTATTTCTATTATAATTCATTCTTTTCTTTTTATAACTAGTGTATTTTTCCCTAACTCAAGGTCACAAAGACTTATTTCTACGCTTTCTTACAGCGTAGTAATTTTAAGTTTAACATTTATATCTACGATGCATTCTCAGTTAATGTTTTTTGGTATATGGTGTGAGATAAGGGCAAATACTGTTCTTAGCCATATAGATACTCAATTGTTCCAGGAATATATGTGGGGGAAAAAAAAAACCTATTCTTTCTCTATTAAATTACCTTAGCACATTTGTCAAAAAATTAATTATGTGTATTTATTTCTGGATTCCATTTTGTTCCATTGGTCTATATATCTATTGTCTTGATTACCTATGTATCTTGAAATAATATATCTATATTGTCTTGATTAGTGTAGCTTTATTATACACATTTAAATCACAGGTTTTAAATCCTCCAAATTTGAGCTTGGTCAAAATTGTTTCAACTGCCCTACATTTTTTGAATTGGCATGAAATTTTACAATCAGCTTGTAAGTTTGTACAAAGTAATCTCCTAGAATTCTGATTGAAGTTTTATTAAATCTTTAGATCAATTTGAAGACAACTGACATTTTAAACAATAAGATTTCCAGTGAATTGACATGTATCTATTTATTTAGGTCTTCTTTAAATTCTCTCAGTAATGTCTGCTGTTTTCAGTGTATTGCAATACTTGGTAAAACCTTTCCTTGAGTATTTCCTGTTTTATAATTATATTGTAAATGATATTCTTATTTTTATTTTAATTTCCAATTGTTTGTTGTTAGTATGTAGAAATACAATAGATTTTGAATATTGACCTTGTATCCTAAGACATTTCCAAGCTTACTTTTTAATTCTAGTAACTTTGAATATAGATTCCTTAAGATATACACTATGTAGGGGGCGCCTGGGTGGCTCAGTTGGTTAAGCGGCTGACTTCGGCTCAGGTCATGATTTCGCAGTCCATGAGTTCGAGCCCCGCGTCGGGCTCTGTGCTGACAGCTCAGAGCCTGGAGCCTGTTTCAGATTCTGTCTCCCTCTCTCTGGCCCTTCCCCGTTCATGCTCTTTCTCTGTCTCAAAAACAAATAAAGGTTAAAAGAAAAAAAAGATATACACTATGTAGACATTTATGCAGTCTGTGATAAAAAGGGGGTCTTAATAACTTTTAAGAACTCTATGTGTTAATTTTCTCCCTTTTTGCTCTAGATAGGCCCTCTCTAGTTGAATAGAAGAGGTAAGGGGCACCTGGGTGGCTCAGTCAGCTCAGAGCCCTACTTGGGCTCAGGTCATGATTTCAGGAGGGAGTTAGAGCTGGCTTCTGGCTTCCTGCTGTCAGCACCCGCCTGGCCTGCTTGGGATCCTCTGCCCCTTTCTCTCTGCCCCTCTCCCCACCCCCTTCCCTCCAAAATAAATAAGCATTAAAAAAAAAGAAGTGGTAAGAGCAAACATCCTTGCCTTAGTCTGATCTTAAAGGGAAAACAGTCTTCTGCTACTCAGAATGTTAGCTGTGGCTGCTTTGGAAATTCCTTTCTATTTCTAAATTAGCTATCTTACATGAATATTGAATTGTGTCAAAATGTTTTCTGCATCTCTTGGTTTGATAATGTTTTTTTTTCCCCTTTTTATTTTTAGTCTCTTACTATAGTGGACTACATAATTAATTTTGGATGTTAAAACAAACTTGCATACTTGGGGAAAATTGCACTTAGTCATGATAAATTATCCTTTTTATGTACTGCTTATTCAATTGTCTTATATTTTACAGTTTTTATTCATGAGGGATATTCATTTTTGTGGTTTTCTTTTCTTATAATATTTTTTTCTGATTTTGGTATCAAGATAATGCTAATCTCATAAAATAATAGTGAAATGTTCTTCTCTCTTCCCTTTTTTGGGACTGTTTGCGTAGATGTTTTGTTTCGTCTGTTTTAAAGATTTCACCAGAGACTGGGGTTTTCTTTTTTAGAATGTTTTACCATGAATCTAATTTTTTCTAATAGATAATTATATATCAAAGTTTTACATTTCTTCTTGAGAGAACTTTAGCAATTTGTGTTTTTTTCAGGGAATTTATCCATTTAAATTCATGGCAGACCCTTCTTAATATTTTATATCTGTAACATTTGTAGTGATATCCTTTCTGTTGTTCCTGAAATCAGTAATTAGTGATTGGGGGCTTTTTCCATTTGTCAATGTTGCTAGAAGTTTATCAGTTTTATTGATCACTTCAAAGAATCAACTTTTTGTTTTTTGTTTTCTCTATTGTTTTATTTCTATTTCATTGACTTCTGCTCCTATCTTTCTTTTTTCTTCTTATAATTAGTTTGTATTTAATTTGTCTTATCCTTCTAGTTTCTTATGGTGAGAGAATTTTTTTGGTTGATTTATATATTTGTTATTGAAGTTCTTATAGATTTTGCTACACGTACTCTGAAGCTTTATTATTAGATAAATACATATTTAGCATAGGTATGTATTCTTGATGAATTGATCTATTTGTCCTTATGAAATATCTCACTTTATACCTGATAGTATTCTCTTTTCTGAAGTTAATTTTGATATTAATATACAGGTATACCTTGGAGATACTGTGGGTTCCATTCCAGACCTTTGCAATGAAGTAAGTCAAGTGAATTTTTTGGTTTCCTAGTTTTGTTTATATATGAAAAGTTATGTAAAGTTATATAAAAGTTATGTTTCACTATACTGTATTGTATTAAGTGTGCAATAGCATGTCTAAAAAATAATATGCATACTTTAATTAAAAAACGCTTTGTTGCTAAAAAAATGTTAGCTATCATCTGAGTTTTCAACAAGTCATAACCACTGATCACAGATCACCATAACAAATATAATAATAAGAAAAATTTTGAAATATTGCAACTAAGTACCAAAATGTGGCACAGAGACCTGAAGTGAGCAAATGCTGTTGGAAAAATGATGCCAATAGACTTGCAGGGTTGACACAAACCTTCAATTTGTAAAAAATCTGCAGTATCTGCAAGGTGCTGTAAGGTAAAGCGCAATAAAAACGGACGTGCCTGTAGTTGATTCAGATGTCTCTTGATTAGTGTTTGCATGGTGTGTTCTTTTTCTTTAAAAATAAGGTACAAAAGTTTTCTTGTTGCAAACATTTAAAAACTTGAGTTACAATAAATAAAACTCACCTATTTAAGTGAACATTTCTGTGTGAGTTTTGACAAATGCATACTGCCATGTAACCACTGTTAATACCAGAGCATTTCCATCAACTTCCAAAATGCCTCCCTGTCTCTCTATCCTCAGCCCCTGGTGAACACTGATCAGTTTTCTGTACCTAGTGATTTGCCTATCACAGATGTCATGTACGTGGAATTATAGAGTATGTAGCCTTCTGAGTCTGGCTTCTTTCACCTAATATGAGGCATTTGAAAGTCACCCATTTTATTATTTGGATACTATTAAAATAAACCACAAAATGCCAGTAACTAAACACAGTGAAGTTTTATTTCTAACACAGTTAACAGATAAGAGAGTGGGTTTCTGGCCATCAGGAAAAGTCTTTCACATGTAGTTTAGCAGTTCAATAGCCAGTCCAATGGGCCCTCTGCCACCTTTAGTGGTTGGCTTTCAATGTTGCCCAAAATGCCGATGCCTAGCCATCAGGTGGTAAAAGAACATGGAGCATCATGCCGGGAAATTTTGGGGGGAAGGCCTGAGAGTACTAAAGATCATTCCTGCAATGTTTGTTTCCAAGAACGAGTTCACATGGCCAAGGGCATCTGAGAAGTGTATACTATTCTCAGAGTGTCCACTTCTCTGGATGACCGTTGAAGAAGCAGTGTGAACTGAGATCCACGACTGAGTTTCTCTACAACACTAGTATATGGTGTTGTAGGGAATAACAAATTTGTTAAATAAATGAAATCCTTCCAATTTCAGTTTTTTGGCTCTGGAGGAGTTTCTTAAATATTTGCACATGCTGGAACAATTTGAGTTCTGGGTTATTTATGGATCACTATGGAATATTTATCTATATAATTTTTATTAAAATTATTTCATGAACACAAATAAAATAGGTTTTCATATGAAATTATAATCATTAGCACTAGTATCTAACATCCACAAAAGAGAGCTGTCAAGTCAAATATAATCAATGGGTTCTGAGTAGTTTAGGTTGGCATCATTTCCTCCTTGTTCACTTATGTTGCCATCTGTTAATACTTGCTAGTATACTAATGTTATCAGATGCCTAAGGCTTAAGAAAAAAATGATGAAAGAAAAATAAAATTGAGAACTGTTAAGCTACTCGCTCATTATTTTTTCAAGGAAAAGACCAGCATTGCTCATTTTGGTGATGGAACACTTAGAACCAGCTAGTAGAACATCAGTGTTCCCTAGGACCACAGTTTGAAAAATCACTGGTTTTGCGGAAAATTGGGTCCTAGGAAGTGAGGTACAGGACTGGTCACTTTTAAAGGGAAGAGAAAACGGAAAAAATCCAGGGCAGCTGGCAACATATGACAAGGGCAGACTTGCATGAGAGACCTGGAAGAAGGTCCGGCGCAGCAAGGAGACCCACTCTGGCCTGAGGTCTTGGGATCAGTATGGAGAAGGTCATCTCTGGCTTTGCCTTCTGTCCTGAGCCTCAGTATTCAATTGTTAATTGTCTACGGGCCATTTCCACCTAGATAGCCAGTTCCGTGTCAAACGCAGAGGTCTGAAACTGGTCCCCTTTACTCCTGAAGCAGCGCGCCCTCTAGCGGCCTCTAGCGTCGGTAAACAATGCAGGAGACTTCCCTCTCCTACAGGTTCCTCAAGCTTGAATCTGTGGCTCTTCCATTTCTTCCGCCCCCTGTAGGCGCTCAGAACTAATGCCTCAGCAATTCTTCCTGGTTAATGACTTTCCAGTCAGTGTCTTTCTTTCCATTCTCTCAGTCGGCAACATGCTCCCTGTCCTGAGACGCTCCCACTCAAACGTGCATAAAGATCTCCCCTGGTCTGTTTCTTGTCTCTCTGATCTAGCCTGTGTTTCCCATTGTATTCTTCTTAATGCACGTTAGTATATTGAAGAGACCGGGATGTTTAATTCATTGTTTCCCAAACTTTTAAACTATGAATCTTCCCCTGTTTTTTGATGGTGCACTTATTAATATCCCAAGGAACAAGTGCTCTACACAATGTGGCCCTTCGGACAAAGTCCAAATTCCTTGGTGTGACATTAAAAACATCCCACAAACTTGCCCTGTCTCCTGAACAAGTTTCATCTCTCATCATTCTGGTCTGTCTCACCTTGAAGGCCTAGCGCAATTTCACTTCTCCCTTCAGGGACACCTGCTTGCTCTGCCCCACAGTGTTGTCCTTCTAGGGACCCACGTGTGATTCTGTCTCAGCCCCTCATGTGGCACTTCGTTTGTAGGGTTTTTTCATCTCCATCAGGGGCCGGTAGCTCTCCCTCACTAATTCAGCCTGACCTTGGCTTGGGCTGTAGCACCTCTGAGATTCAGTCACATCTTCCAACAGGAGGGTCTCCTCTCCTGTTTTACGGTGACCCCAGAACAAGTCCACTGTATTCCAGCTCAGCTACTATCTATGCTCTCCGAGACGTGTGGCTGTTTCTAGTTCTTTCCATAGCATACCGTACAGGAGCTGTGGGAGGCTTAAAAGTATTGACTTCCTTTCTCTTACCCCCCACTCTCTCTCTCTTTCCTGCTGGAGTTCACTCACATTGTTTGGAAACTTCCAAACAGAGGGTATTCTCAGAGTCCTAAATGAGGATCTGAGCACACATCCCTATGTATTTGGCTTTAACCTCAACCTGTCTAACATCCTTCCCCAGGATTCTGGCATTTCCACTTGTTCTATGTGTGGAAGCAGAAGCCAAGATACTGAAAGGGCAAGCCTACACCGGCCGACTCCATCTTGTTCTGTGTCCTTCACCTTGACCACACCTCCTCCCCTTGAGTAACCCCCACTCACCTGCCTAAGAGGACTCGGACCCTTCCCCAGCCAATCGGCTGAGGCCACAGCCATTACCTCACCAACTGCCCCTAGGCCCCAATAAAACCTTTGTCCTTTTGAAACTCGCTCTCTCTCCCTGGTATCTCACCGCTGTGTCGGTGCAGGTAGGTGATTGAGCTCAAGCTAGCTCGAATAAAGGCTCTTTTGCTTTTACATCGGACTCGGCTCCCTAGTGGTCTTTGGGGATCACGAATTCTGGGCATAACAATACTTGCTCTGACCTTGCTTCTCTTCCTTCCCACTTTCCAGTCCAAATGCTTCCCTTTCTTCCCCTTCTTGTCAGGAGGCTTTTCTCTTTACTATCTCTCTCCTCTCCCCAGATGGCATTTGCCCACTTCCCTTCCTTGATCCCATGGAGACAGATTTACAGCTATAGGACATGGTCTTTATGGAGTAGAAGAATTTTTAAAAATATTGCCAGTTTAATGTGTAAAGAATATGGCAGCATTTTATAAATGATAAAGCCTGAAGAATATAAGGGAGCATAATGTTACTAATAATTATTTGAAGAAATTGAAAGTGGAGTGAACATATTGCAAATGTCTTTGCCTCCTGCTCAAATCAGCCACCACAGTACTCTGGGCTCAGTCAGAATGATGGGCTGATTCATGGGAGAGTCCCAAGTCTGTTGTCAAGTGAGCTTTGAAGTTCCCAAAAGTGACCATATTGATGTTACATGGAGTCAGTTGCAATGAGCCTGTATGACTGTCAACATCCATGGGACCTATGAAAAGATGTTTCTCTCCATCCCAGTCTTGTTTATGAATGCCCTATCCCAGGCCCAGAGTCTGCCAAAAACAATGCTGAATGTTTAAGTTTTGGAGGTCCTAACTCAAAAGTCAGAATGAGCGTCTTTAACCCTTGTGTATCACTAAAAGGAAGCAGTTCATCCTGTTACAGGGAACATTCTGCCAAGTCTGTCCAAAGATTCGTCCCCAGCACCTCATGTCCCATTAAAAGAGTATGGAAGCCAAAATTTCTAATGCCTAAGCAATATAAAGATTTGGGCCAAAATACCTTTCAGAGCCAAAGCTCAAGTTTCTGAAGAAGTAGATTTATTTCGCTAAAATTGGCATCTTTCCAATTGAGATCACAATCTGTAATGTATTACCGTCACAGCCTGAGAAAATAGGACCAGGCTGAATCTGGGTTGCTTAGTGAGAAGTGGTCAGCTGTTCTCAAAAACCAACAAAAGTTTTCTAGGGTCATGGGATGTGGATATACACGATAGAATATAGTCCTTAAAAAGAAGACTTAGAAAGGTCTCAAGCACATCCTTAAATATCTCTGGAGTGTGGCCACCACCTGACGATTTAGTCACCCTTTAATTAATGAACTCAAACATTTGCTGAGTTGATGGTGTGCCAAGCAACGAGTTAGGAATATAAAGATGACTAAGAAAGGGCTTCCCTTCTGGAATGTTAGCAATCTGATGGTCAACAAAGGAATGCGACTCAGAGAGCATAGTGTTGTTATAGAAGGAGGTGCAGGACGATTTCCTGAGTTTGGCTCCCATGGCTTTTGCACAGCACTAGAGGCTTAAATCCATGTTAAGCTCAAATTCCACAGAAACGAAGCACCTCATTCTTTCCATCTCAAACCAGTAGAAATTCCAGGAGTAACTAAAGTTTACATGACACCCAGCAGTTTGTTTACTTGAAGTCTGTCTGAGTGGACATTTCTCTATTTTTGAAACACATGGACAAAGTGGAAATGGAAACATTTTGGTTAGTCAAACAAATCATGCTCACGAAGGGCTAAATTCAAAGTCTGGTACACGACCCTAGGAGGCAATCTGCAGTGTGGCCCCAGTCCCCAGGTACCTACAAGTCAGGCATCACAGGCTCTAGTGCCTCAACAGAAACCCCTGATTCTGAGCCCCCCGAAGAACCATTAGACTGACCCTTCTCTCCGCAGAGCTGGTTAAAAATCCCTTGGAAGTCACTGAGACTCTTTCAGTGACACCAACTCCAGAACAGTTCTAGAAATTCAGCAGCCATCCTGATGGTTCAAGAGCCTGTTTTAGCTGGGAAATGGGTGGTAGAGAAGCAATTCTCAGGTAAGTCTTTGCTTTTCCATGTTACAAGTCTGAGGGTGAAGATCAGTGTGCATAACCTATGGCCTGAAGCATCCTTAGCTGGAGGGTGTGTCTCTCCTTGGAGGGCAGCTAGCCACAACCGCATCACCATGACATCATGCTGGACTGGAGAAGGGAAAGGCCCCTATGCCACCAGCTGTGTCATCCGTATTCCAACCACTGAGTCACGCACTGGCTGTTTTGAAACTGACTAGTGTCAGATTTAGTCAGGGCATCATTTCCCCCACGTGATCAGCAGGTGATAAGGAACTACAGATGGTGTCATCGCAAGTGCTGTCCTCGCAAAAACCTGAGGGATTGACCGCCACTCCTGCTTTTGCTCCTTTTGACTAACCCGTTATAAGAACTTAATAAAATGAACCAACAGCCTACAGAATGGCAGAAAGTTTTTGCAAACCATATTTCGGATAAGAGGTTAACACCCAAAATATATAAAGAACTAACATAACTTAACGACAACATCAACAGCAATAAAATCCAGATAATCCAATTTAAAAATGAGCAGAAGAACTAAAAAGACATTTTTCTATAGAAGACAGCAAAATGGTGAACAGGCACATGAAAAGATGCTCTACGTCACTAATTATCAGGGAAACACAAATCAAAACCACACTGAGACATCATCTCACACCTGTGGAATGACTATCATTAAGAAAACAAAAGGCAGGGGCACCTGGGTGGCTCAGTTGGTTAAGCATCTGACTTGGGCTCAGGTCATGATTTTGGGGTTCATGGGTTTGAGCCCCACGTCGGGCTTTGTGCTGACAGCTCAGACCCTGGAGCCTGCTTCGGATTCTGTGTCTCCCTCTTTCTCTGCCCCTCCCCTGCTTGTTCTCTCTCTCTCTGTCTCTCTGTCTCTCAAGAATAAATAAACATTAAAAAAATTTTTTTAAAGAATTGCGTTAAGAGAACAAGAGGCAACAGGTGGTGGCAAGGATGTGGTGATGAGGGAACTCTTGATACACTGTTGGCGGGAACGTGCATGGGTCCAACCACTATGGAAAATAATATGAAGTTTCCTTTAAAGATGGAAAATAGTACTACTGTATGATCCAGCATTGCTTCTGGCTATATGCCCAAGGGAAATAAAAACAGAATTTTGACAAAATCTGTGCACCCCCGTGTTTTTTGCAACATTATTCACAATAGCCAAAATATGGAAAAACCCAAATATCCATCAGCAGATAAGTGGGTAAAAAAGATGTGGTACATACACACAGAAGAGTAGTATTCAGCCACGAGAAGGGAAGATACCCTGCCATTTGCAACAACGTGGATGGACTTAAGCACATTATGTCAAGTGAGCTATGTCAGGCAGAGAAAGACAGGTAGGTACTGATGTCACTTATATGTAGAATCTAAAAAATGTTAAACCTGTGGGAAAAAATGGAGAGTAAAATGGTAGCTACCAGGGGGTGGGGAGTGAGGGGATAATGGATGCAAACTAAGTACAGAGACCTAATGCACATTATAATGATATAGTCAGCAGCACTGTACTAAAATTATATAATGTGGGAAACACTTCTTCAATGGCAGTCATATTACTGTATCATATTACATGTATATACTGGCAGTATATAAATGTATCAAAGTGACAAGCTGAACACCTTAAGTTTACAAATTGTAACATGTCGAACTTATTGAGTTAAAAAACAAAACCTAAGAGGGAGCCTGAGGGACCCATTATAAAGCTGCAAACACCCCATTACTCCTGGTCTTGCCCACTCCAAATCTCCCCAGGATATTTTTGTTTCTCCAAAACTTTCTAAAAAAAGATTCATAATATGCCTAATTATTAACCATTATTCTGTATTAAGTAATCATAAATATTTACAGTGTAAAATCCTGCATGATTTTAAACCACCAATGTCTGTAGGGTACCTATTTAGCTGTTATGCATGGACACTGAGGAACGTTTCCATGTAGCATGTGTTCATGTGTCATGAACGTTTTCATGACACATTCCCAGGAAGACTGACTGTCCCAAGTGGGCACAGCTGCATTCACTGCTCCCTTTTGCCCTCCTCAGTCAGTTCTCATTTCCTGAATGGACAAAAGGCCAGCAGGCCTTGCCTGGCTATCCTTAGAGTGTCTTTGCCCTAGCCGGGACAGAGATTATATTTCTTTTTATGGAGCTAGAGGAGAGGATCATATATTAATGCTAGAAAGCTCAATGTCTTATAAAGCTCAGCTCTTTATAAGTCTTTCAGAAAAGTGTGCACTTGATGCAGTCTTGCACAGGAATTAGAAATGAACTGCAGCCAGGTGTGAAGGGTTAGGCTCCTGTTGACACAGAATCAGGGTGTGGTGGTGCCTTTGGCAGGCGATGAGGGGAGGTCTGGTCAGGAGAAGCAGAGAGGTAATCAGAAACCTAGGGGTTTCAGTAGGAAGGTGAGTAGAGATAAAAGTTGGCAGAAAGCCTCGGAGAGTCCCAGGTACACATAGTACCAGCAGCAGGAGCATAGTCACTGAGATGAGGCAGGCCTGAACCTCCTGGCAGGGAAGCCAAGGTTCTGAAGATGTGACTCAGGACCCAGACCAGAGGCATAGACCCAGCTTCCACAGAGGTGAAGATTTGACCCCAAAACAAAGCTGCTACCACCAGACAAGGTCTTAACGGGACTAGTTGTAAAGATTCTTTGGCTTGGTTCTGAGTCAACTAAGGAAGACTCCTGAGTTTGTTTGTTTTTTTTTTTTTTGTTTTGGTTTTTTTTTTTGTTTTTTTTTTTTCAACGTGTTTTATTTATTTTTGGGACAGAGAGAGACAGACAGAGCATGAACGGGGGAGGGGCAGAGAGAGGGAGACACAGAATCGGAAACAGGCTCCAGGCTCCGAGCCATCAGCCCAGAGCCCGACGCGGGGCTCGAACTCACGGACCGCGAGATCGTGACCTGGCTGAAGTCGGACGCTTAACCGACTGCGCCACCCAGGCGCCCCAAGACTCCTGAGTTCTTTAAATTCTTCAAGGGCAGGGGAGCCTGTGTGGCTCAGTTGGTTGGGCATCCGACTCCGGCTTGATCTCACAGTTCATGGGTTCGAGCACCACATCGGGCTGCTCCACACCTGGAGCTTGCTTCCGATTCTGTCTCCCTCTCTCTCTGCACCCCCCCCCCATGCTCTGAGCTTCTCTCAAAAATAAACATTTAAAAAATCTTTTAAATAAAATAAATTATTCAAGGCCAAAGTCAACCTTCATTCCAAATCCCACTAAGAGTGGAGGTCAAGTACTCCCTGCTGCATACAAAGCATAGCCTTTAGCTCAGGAAATGGGGCTGGTCCTGACAGTTTCATGAAGTTTTGCTTTCTTTCTAGGAGAGTTCATTGTGTTGTGTTGTTTTGTTTTGTTTTGTTTTGTTTTATCAGTGCCAGACATCAAAATGGAGCCTTGATTACATCCATTCTCGAATTTTGCTCTTAATGAAGTCTTCTGTTAGTGGATGCTATGTGGCACATGACATCATAACAGACACTTTTAAGTAAATTAGATTTGAAAACAACATGTTAAAAGAGTTTAAAACGTAATTAAATGGTTAAATAAGGATGAGCAATGTGGTCCCTATAATAATCACTAGAGGAGTTCTCTGGGGACTCAGGAGAGCTAGCAAATTGAGTCAATAGACAGAAGAAACAGAACAGTATCCTCCATGCAGAAAACCATCAGGCAAAACAAGGTGCCAGGATGGATCCTTACGTAACCCACTTTGTAAGGATATTTTTAAGACCTAAAAAACAGTATAAAGATGAAAATAAGAGCAAACAGGTGACCACACATGGGGTTGGGTTAATAAAATATTGCTGAATAACTGAAGAGTCACTGGGCACCTAGACACCTCTCTCCTGCCTCATTTCTGTTACTCTGACCAACTCCTATGAGGATCACCTTTATTCATTATTGTACCCAGAACTGATTCCTGATGCCAGGGTGAAAACTCTCCACTAACAATCAGTGCCTCCTTCTCTGAGACCTTCATCCTTTGGAATATTTTCGCAGAAATGGTTACCACTCTGCAGTTCTCAAACTTGAGTGTGCTTCAGAATCACTTGGGAGGACGAATTAAAACGCAAACTACCAGGAAAACACTCTTTGAGTTTCTGATTCAGTAGGTCTGACGTGGGGCCTGACAAGGCTAATTCCCCAGGTAATCCTGGCGATGCTGCTGGTGTGGACCAGCCCTTGGAGAAATTCTGCAGTGTGGAGAGAGAACTGAGACAAATTGTTGCCAAATGTCCAGGACGCAGCCTCGCTTGGGGACCAATCTGAGCAGGCCAGCTGAGCAAATGTTTGGCTGGAGAAACCATCACAGCTCAGCACCTCAGTGGAGGGTTAGAAGAGGTAATTGGGAATTCTCTTTTCGTTTCTCCACTCATGCCTTCAAGTTAGAAAGGGACCTGTTAGGGGAGACAAAGACATGAGGATCGTTAACCTGTCAAATAAATCACTTCAACAGGAATCACGTGCTAATATATACAGACTCCAAATAAAACTTGAATACATTTATGAATGGTAGATTCCTAGTAGAATAGTAAAAGAATCTAGGGTGTTTACTAAACAAAGCTAGCCTTCAAAATTTTTATAAGATTATTTGTCTGTCTATCGTTTGTCTTATAGGGAAACCAATAAAAACGAAATGCTGAACTGGATGAACTATTGACCTGACGTAACATCAAAATCATGCTCTTAAGTTTTTGTAGATTGTTTTTGGAGAGCACTAGAATATACTGGCGTCCTGGATGCTTTGAGGAAAATAACCATTTTACTTTTCCGAATCTCCCATTAGAGCAGGAAATTTGCTTGTCTTGTTCCCTATTTTATCTCAATACTTGGCACATAGAAAGTATTTAAAATGTACTTTTGAAAAGTGTTGAATAATGACAATGAAAAATACTTCCTAACATCCTAGAGCCCATAAAGATGCAAATGAATAGATATATATATATATATAAACCTGCGTCAGCAGACTCTAAACATAAACATTTTTTTTATGTTGTTGTTACAACCCAGCTGAAAAGAAACAGGTACAAAGCTATGAAAACTTTGTGCCACCTGGATGGCTCTGTCGGTAAGGGTCTGACTCTTGATTTCAGCTCAGGTCATGGATCTCACAGTTTGTGGGTTTGAGCCTCACATCAGACTCTGTGACGACAGTAGGGAGCTGCTTGAGATTCTGTCCCTCCCTCTATCTCTGCCTGTCCCCCCACCCAAAATAAATAAATAAACTTAAAAAAAAATCTCCAAGCTATGGAAACTAAGCCAAAGCCATTTATATGATATTGATAGAACAGAAATTGCTCCAGTGAAAAATGACCAAGAAATGATAAGGCTTATTGTAATCAAGGGAGAATGGCAAGGCAAATAGTAACACTGGTCAATGAATTTCTAAATCTATTGTGAAATATTAAAACATACAAAAGATGTAGGGTGTGATACAGTTAATAACTGTTCCCACAACTTTAGAAATTAAATATTACGAAAACAGTGGAGGTCCTTAATGTAAACATCTTTAATCACATTCTCTTATCTCCTCACTGAAGGTAACACTTCATCTTGAACTTTATATTAATAATTTTTTGATCCATTTAGACTTTTACTAAGCATGTATACATTTTTGCATGTGATAACCTTATAACTAAATGGCAAATATATTCTCCTAGAATATGCTTAGAAATTCATCCATATTATTTTTGTCTGTAATTTTAATTCTGTTATTTTTTTAACCCCCAATAAGACATTACTGTTCTGTAAAGTTAGGGCTGGTTTAGATTTACTTAAGTGTAAGTCAATTTCTTTGCTTACAGGTTATGATAGTTACATTCTTGAATACTGATTAAGAGCTAGTTATTGATGTAAAATGCTTTCTGTGTATTAACTCTAATCTTCACAAAAACTCCAGCAACCCTCAGCTTGTTCTCTGTATTCAAGGGTCTTTTAGGGTTTGCCTCTCTCTCTGTTTTTATCTTATTTTTCCTTCCCTCCCCCATGTTCATCTGTTGTGTTTCTTAAATTCCACATATGAGTGAAATTATATGGTATTTGTCTTTCTCTGACCGCTTTATTCTGCTTAGCATAATACACTCTAGTTCCATCTACACGGTTGCAAATGGCAAGATCTCATTCCTTTTGATTGCCAAGTGATACTCCATTGTATACATATACCACATCTTCTTTACCCATTCATCAGTCAATGGACATTTGGGCTCTTTCCATACTTTGGCTATTGTTGATAGTGCTGCTATAAACATTGGGGCTCATGTGCCCTTCTAATCAACATTTTCGTATCCTTTGGATAAATATGTAGTAGTGCAGTTGCTGGGTTGTAGGGTATAGAAATTTTATGAAAGAAATTGAAGAAGATGCAAAGAGGTGTAAAAACATCCCTTGCTCATGGATTGGAAGGACAAATATTAAAATGTCTGTACTACCCAAAGCAATATTCTTCTTCTTGAAGTATATTTTGTTCTTAGCAGAAAACTCTAAGTTTTGTTGATCTAAAAATATCTTCAGGTCACCCTTGTTTTTGGAAGGAGAGTAGTGATGATTGAAAGGGGAGTATGATTCTAGGTTGACAGGTATTTTCTCTGAGTTCATCGAGGTTATTTTCGATGTTATTCTGCTCAGTTGGTATTGCTATTGAGACCTGCCGCTGGCCAATTTCATACCTTTGTGGGTAACCTTTTTTCCTTTAGCTAGTTTTAATACAGCCTCTTTGTCTCTGGCATTCTTTTCCTACAACTTTTCCTACAACATGTCTCAGTTCAGATTTCCTCTTTGTTTACCCTGCTAGGGCATATTGTGATTTCTGGAGACAGAATTGAATAAATGTAATGGTTCGTATATTTCATTAAGTCTGGGGAATTTTTAGCAACACCTCTTCCCGCTTACCCCCATTATCTGTATTATCTTCTGTAGGAATTCCAATTTAACTATATGTTGGATCTTCTTGATCTGTTTTCCATACTTCTTAACCTCTCGCTTATATTTTCTCTCCATTTCTGTTCATGTGCAATTCTGGGTAATTTCTTCAGATGTATCCCATAGTTTACTAATGTCCTTTTTAGTTCTTTAAAAAATATTCTTCAATCTGTTTGTGGCCTTTTTTGCTTTATTCTTTCTATCTATCTATCATCTATCTGTCTATCTATCTATCTATCATCTATCATCTACTTATCTAATTTCTAGAAGTTTGGTTTGTTCTTTAGAACTTTTGGCCATTTTTTGATATTCCCTTATTTATTAGTTTTATTTCTAAATTCTCCTTTTTTTATTTAAGGCTTTTGAGTATTTCAACCAAATGGTCTGAAATTGATCATTCTAGTATCTTAAATTACAGGCATTTAATTCTGGTCTATTTTGTCTCTTCTGTTGTTCATTCATGGTGTCAGGTTTCCTCAAATGTTTGACAGTTTTTGACTGAAAATTCATATTTGGCTAATTCAGATGCCTGGATTGAAAATATTCTCCTGTAAAAAGAACTGGTGTTTATTCTGCCAGCCACTCCAGGACTTCACCAATCTGGAAACCTATTTTAAGTACCTTGGAGGTTGGTAGGAGATGGGTCCCATTCACCATGTGTTTTGGACTCAAGGCTTGTTTTCTATTTCAAGCATTACTATTAAGAATTATTAAAATTCTCATAATCACAAGTAACTTCAGGACAATAATGGTTTAAAACTTTACTTAATATTTTTTTATTTTGCTTCCTACTTATGTTTAGCCCCTAGAGGTTTTCATTATTCCTTATGAGTTCAGCAATTCATGTTAAATGACATATGTGGTAATGTACCCCACATTTCTAGGTATTTTGTAGCAGAAAGATATTTGGAATATCTGATTTACCACATATAAGCACATGTATTCTGGACTCAGAAAGACCTGGAGTAAAATATTGGCTCTGATTTTCCTTAGCTGTGTGACCTTGAGCAATTTAAACTCTTTGACTTCCAATTTTTCTAAAAGGGTAATGTTGATAAATAAAAATGATCGGAAATATGGAAAAATAACTGGCTGTTAAGTGACATTCTGTTTAATGGTTATTTTAACTATCAAAACACTTCCAAGATTATTATGAGACTTTAATAAGAAAAGAATACCTTGGGGCACTTGGGTGGCTCAGTCGGTTAAGCGTCTGACTTCGGCTCAGGTCATGATCTCACAGTTGGTGAGCTCGAGCCCCGCGTTGGGCTCTGTGCTGACAGCTCAGAGCCTGGAGCCTGTTTCACATTCTGTGTCTCCCTCTCTCTGCCCCTTCCCTGCCAATGCTGTGTCTCTCTCTGTCTCAAAAATAAATAAACATTAAAAAAAATAAGAAAAGAATACCTAAGGAATTGTAACATATTTCTCAAGCATAATTATGGAGAAATTGGTAGATTATACATGAAAAATAGCAGTCCTTTACACTGATGACTGGACGGTACTTTACTTTTACCAGGCCAAGTATCTTATACCAATGGAAAAGAAGTATCATTTGTTTTTATTACAGTGAATTTTTAAAGTATTTATTTATTTATAAGTGTATTTCATTTATTTTGAGAGATAGAGAGAGCACTAGTGGGGGAGAGGCAGAGAGAGGAAGAGAAAGAATCCCAAGCAGGCTCTGCACTGTCAGCATGGAGCCCCACACAGGGCTTGATTTCATGAACTGAGATCATGACCTATGCCGAAATCAAGAGTCGGACGCTTAACCCACTGAGCCACCCAGGAGCCCCTTAAAAATAAACATTTAAAAAGCCAAATACTATTAACTTTAAACTTTCAAACAACACCAAATACAGTAAGAAACAGATTTTTTCAAATGCACGTGCAAAACTCAATTCCTCAGTGAGCATGGACCTCAGTTGGTAAGAAATGATGTCCACCTTGACATTAGTTACTTTAAGATGAAGATACAGCGTTTTATCAGTTGAGCAACTGTGTATTAGTACCAACCAACACTGGGAGTTGGCATTTTACTTGTAAGGGTAAAATTAGGTTGTTCTTATTAGTAAATGTATTTGTAAGATCCTCTACTGGTCCTAAACTTACAGATAATCCCAATGATGGAAGGTTTTGTTAAGAAATATTTTGTAATTTTCTCATAACAAATGGATTTGAGGACTTTTCCATATGAAAAGCCTAAGTGATTCCTTCTTAAATAGAGTCTGACTATAGTCAATGCCATACTCCAGCAAGCTGAGAAAGTACTTAACATGATTAACAATGTTGTGCCTCTCTAAAGTGTCAAGAACCTCTCTGTCAAACATACCAGCAAGTAGATTTTGTTTCCGGTGTGATGGACTGACTGCATGGAATGTCTGCTTTGGGGCTGGCTAATGTGGCTTTAGCCCATCTGAGCTCATCCCAATGCCTCATTTCCAGTCTATCTTCTACTCCAATCTATCGTTAATGCCAGGAAGTTGCCTATATATTTGAAAATCTCTTCTCCAATTGTACAATTTGTCAGAATTTTGCGGTTGCAAAATGTCTTCACAGTCTTTATTCAGTTCATAGCTAGCAAACACCAAAGGATTAGCTGAGCTCATAAGTTCAGTGACTTCATAATTTAAAATTTTTTTAATGTTTATTTATTTCTGAGAGAAAGGGAGACAGAGTGAAAGCAGGGGAGGGGCAGAGAGAGAGAGAGAGAGAGAGA